>NW_005877036.1:0-9139 GCF_000147115.1 Myotis lucifugus | reverse complement strand
CCTCAACTACGGCCCGCGGGCCACATGCAAATACAAATATTGTATTTGTTCCCGTTTTGTTTTTTTACTTCAAAATAAGATATGTGCAGTGTGCATAGGAATTTGTTCATAGTTTTTTTTTAAACTATAGTCCGGCCCTCCAACGGTCTGAGGGACAGTGAACTGGCCCCCTGTTTAAAAAGTTTGAGGACCCCTGGAATAAACTGAATACTTGTGAGTTGGCTCTGGGAGTTGCCAGCCCCACCCCCACCCCCCCAAAGTAGATGCATCATTAGCATCGTTCCGGTTAGAAATCAGTATATTCACATACACCTCAGAGCTTTAAGCATCAGCTTATCAATGCCTCCGAGTGGTGACTCCGTGTCGCTGTCCTTGCTCCGCCCACCGCTAATATGTGTCGGTCCCCGTGTGTGCCAGGCGTGCTGAGGGCGCAGGGGCAGCCCGAGGAGACCCAGGCTCTGCCTCGTGGGCGTGTAATTTGCCGTTCACTGTCTTAAAGCATCTAGTGTTCTTGCTGTTTGCAGGTAGAACTTCTCGCATCTTCCGTACTTGATTTTTAAAATTTGTTTGCCTGACTAGATAACAAAAAGGAAATGGGGAAAAACTCAGAATTCCCATCTGGGAATAGGAGTTCATACGAGGGATCGGTTTGTGCTTCCCTAGATTGAAACCGTGTGCTGAAAACCCCAGTCACCGTTCCGACTGCGCAGCGTTGCTGTTTTTCTCCTCGCCAGCCTTTCACGTGGCGGAGTGAGCGGAGCCGGGCTCCCGGGTCGAGGGGACCATGCAGAGGGCTTCCCGGCTGAAGAGAGAGCTGAGCCTGTTGGCCACTGAGCCACCTCCCGGCATCACCTGCTGGCAAGACGCCGACCAGATGGGTGACCTGCGAGCGCGTAGGTGTCTCGTTGTCGGGAGGTGGCCCCTGACCCTGCTGCAGGCCGTGCCGAAATGCGAACATTTTCCCTTCTTCTCACGTGGGGTACAGTCTCGATGTCACAGCGCCCACCATCTTCCTCCCCTAACTCGTTTACATTTAGCAAAGGTTTGCTGGACATTTCTCCTTTGCCCCTTATTATACCCTTTGCTGGTTTGTAGCCAAGATCTGGGCATTCGCTCTGAAGCAGTGTTTAGACCAAAGATCAGCATCTCAAATATCTATGAGGCCAGACAGAAACGATTAGAATCCTCAGTCCACACAAGGCCAGTCTGCAGGTCAGATTGGATCCGTGCCCAGCATTTTCCACTTTAAATTTTTTTTTTTAACCCTTACCCGAGGATATGTTTATTGATTTTTAGAGAGAGGATGGAGAGAGACAGAAACAATGATCGGTTTGCCTCCTGTGTGCTCCTGACCAGCAGCCTAGGTATGTGCCCCTGGCTCGGGAATTTGAACCCCACAACCCTTTTGCGTGACAGGGACAACGGTTCCAACCCCACTGAGCCCACCCCGGCCGGGGCCTTCCGCCTTTTGATCTTCTGTGCCTCCTTAGTGTGACACTTTTGGGGTCCGTGGTGCATTGTGTGCGGAGAGGTTAAAGCCCAGAGAGACTTCTAGTCCTCGGCCCAGCTTCTTGCAACGGCCACAGGCTTCACAGGCCCACGTGGGGCGGTGATTCAGATCATCCGATTGCCTCTGAACGGTCTTTCCTTTTCCTTTTAAGAAATAATAGGTGGGGCCAACACACCTTATGAGAAAGGAGTATTCACGCTGGAAGTGACCATTCCTGAGAGGTCAGTGTGGGTCAGATCCTAAACCTCCAGGGTAGAGCCCAGCGACTGGGAGGCAGAGCCGCGCAGCGGGCAGAGGGCCTGGATTTTAATCCTCGTCTAACCGTGACTTTGTGTGAAGGACTTAGACCAGTGGTTCTCAACCTTCCTCATGCCGCGACCCTTTCATACAGTTCCTCATGTTGTGGGGACCCCCAACCATAAAATTATTTTCGTCGCTACTTCATCACTGTCATGTTGCTACTGTTATGAATCGTCATGTAAATATCTGATATGCAGGATGTATTTTCATTGTTACAAATTGAACATCATGAAAGCCTAGTGATGAATCACAAAAACAATATGTCATTATAGATGTGTTTTCCCATGGTCTTAGGCGACCCCTGCGAAAGGGTCGTCTGACCCCCAAAGGGGTCGCGACCCACAGGTTGAGAACCGCTGGCTTCGAGGGTGAATAGGCTGATCCAGGTGGAGGGTAGATGAGTGTCTATATGCTGTCATTTCTCCTTGCTATTGTTTGTAAGTTTCCATAATAAAAATGTGGGGGCAGGAAAGCTTTGCCTCTCGAAGGCTGTCTTCCCCGGGGGTCACCAGGAAGCTGTTGGTAATGTGCTACGAGGCAGCAGCTTAATAAACTCTCTGTCCGCCGCTGTCACAGGTACCCATTTGAGCCCCCTCAGATCCGGTTTCTGACTCCAATCTATCACCCAAACATCGACTCCGCGGGGAGGATCTGCCTGGATGTCCTCAAGTTGCCTCCCAAGGTGAGCGGAGGGGGAGGGCGGGCTCCGGGCAGGTGCCTCCGTCTCCCGCTCGGGGTCACGAAGCCGCCGCGTCTGTGTGCGCAGGGCGCCTGGCGGCCGTCCCTCAGCATCGCCACGGTGCTGGCCTCCATCCAGCTGCTCATGGCAGAGCCCAACCCGGACGACCCGCTCATGGCCGACATCGTAAGTGTCCTCGTCTCCTCTCCGGACCCCGGGCCCCGTCAGCGAGGCGGCTGAGCCCTGACGGAGCTCCCCACGGCCGGTCCTTTTTCCCTCCACTCACTCCTTCCTCTGCTTCTGTCTCAGTCCTCAGAGTTCAAATACAACAAGCCCGTCTTCCTCAGCAACGCCAGGCGGTGGACAGAGCAGCACGCGAGGCAGCAGCAGGTGTGTTTGCGCGGCCCTGGGTGCTCTGCCGCCGTCGGCCCATCACGAGGGTCTGCAGTAGGCGCGTGTGGATGTGCCTTCACCACATCTGTACTGGGCCGCGCTCTAGGCCAGCATGGGCGTCTTCTCCGCCTGCAGCCTTCTGACTAATGACTCGGCAAAAGGTTTCTCCTAACTGTTGTCGCCCACTGACGTCCCTAGAGGGCGGGCAGCCGCGGGGTAACTCATATTCTGGGCGGCAGCACAGATGGACGAGAGGGGACTCCGATTCTTTTCCCTAAGATTTCATTTTAACCCCGAGGAGGGACTGCTGCAGGAAGCGGCAAGGGGAGAGGGTGCGGGGGGGGTGGGGGGGGGCGGAGTGGACTTTTCCGTGGGACCATTCTCGGGAGAAGGAAAGCTTCCCCAGGTTCTAAGCAGCAGTGTTACCCGCGGGAAGAAATAAAGATTTAAATCATACAGCCCCAGCCGGTTTGGCTCAGTGGATAGCGCATCGGCCCGTGGACTGAAGGGTCCTGGGTTCGGTCCCGGTCAAGGGCATGTACCTCGGTTGCAGGCTTGATCCCAGCCCTGGTCAGGGGCCTGTGCAGGAGGCAACCAATCGATGTGTCTCTCTCACATCGATGTTTCTCTCTCTGTGTCTCTCCCCCCTCCCTTCCACTCTCTAAAAATCAACGGAAAAATACCCTTGGGTGAGGATTTAAGAGAAAACATACAGAGGTTGAGGAAGATGCCAGTGGAGGGAATAGCATGTGCAGAAGGCAGCAAGGAGGCACTTGGGGGTGACAGCGCAGGGCGCTGGCGCTGGTGTGAGCCTCAGGTTTTCCTCCGTAGGGTGCCGAGGAGGTGCCTGGGAACCCGCCTGCGGCCGGCGATGCAGAAGCACAGGGCACAGCACCGAAAAGGAAGGCGGAGCCGCCGGGAGGCCCGGGCACGGGCAAGAGGTTCTGCGATGGCGTCTAGGGCTCGGTCCCGGCCCCTCCCGGTCACTGCTCTCTGTCAGGGTGGCCCAGCTTGCCCGCCCGTCTCCCGTGTTCTCTGTGTATGTGACGGCGCGACCGTTCCTGCCTCTCCTAAAACAGACCTTGTGTATTTATATTTCCTGCCCTACACAGATCCTCTGAGTGGAGTTTGTTTTATTCCGCTTGTGCCTATGTATTTGGAGACCTTTTAAACCTGAAAAATAAATAACCGTTTAACGTGGAGCGTGTTTATCCTGGATGTGGCCCGGGGATGTTAAACGAGTGAGGGTGTTACACTGGCCGGGTGTGTTGTCCTTTGTTTTGCCAACTCGCCCACACCCCAGGGACCCAGGGTGGTTGGCGTGGATGTACAGGAGCTGCTACAGACAGTTCCACGGCTTTCAGGGGTTCTGGGGTTCAGAAGTCTTGACACAATGTGGGAGTAAGGTGACGTGCGCTTTTGTTAATTTTTGCAGCTTTCGCTTTTTGTGAACGACACAGCCAGTCAGAATCGCTGTGGTGAAACCATTTGTTCCACAAATATTTATTGGACACCTACTCTGTGCCAAGTTCTATGCTAGTGTTTTAGAAGACAATGGTGAGGCCCTGGCCGGTTTGGCTCAGTGGATAGCGCGTTGGCCTGTGGACCGAAGGGTCCCGGGTCGATGCCGGTCAAGGGCACATGCCCCAATTGTGGGCTCGGTCCCCAGTAGGGGGCAGGCAGGAGGCAGCCGATCACCGATTGTCTCATTGATGTTTCTATCTCTCCCTCCCTCACCCATCCTCTCTGAAATCAATAAAAATATATTAAAAATAAAACGTGACCCTGTGCTATATAATAATGAATAGATAATGTACTACATTTCAACCAACTCCCTAAAGACACAGCACAAATAACTTTCTGAGAATGCTCCAAGTATTTTAAAGAAAAATACAAGAACACAATGGTGAAATCAGACGTGGATTGATTAAACAATCGTACAGATGTTGGGATTTTTACAATCCCTTTCTGTCCCTCGCTCCATTTCCGGGCGAGTCCTGCTCAGAACAGCTGGGTGCCAAAGCCGCGTCCCCTCCCAGGACGGGGGAGCCCACGTGGACGCGTCCCCATTGCTCTGTCGGGCGACAGAATGACAGGACAGGGACGGCCTCTCACTGTGGGCTGGGTCCCTGGGACAGGCGAGCTGAGCGACCCCGACCCTATTGAAAGAGGAGCGATGGCGCCCGGGACGGATCCTGTAAACACTGCACATTCCAAGCTCCCTCCCCTGCGCCCCCTCCCTCCTCCCGGCCGCTCCCCAAAAGCATCTAAACCAGATCAGCCTTTACCACCCACCGCGTGGGCAGCCTCAGAGCTGAGGCCGGGCGGGCGATTTATCCTCCGGCCACCACGGGAATTCAACGCACAAATAAAGCTCCTCTTGCAGCCTGGGGGAGGCCAGGGCGGGAGGAGAGGGGGCTGTGACTTCAGAACCTGCTCCCCAAGTGGGCTGGCTGCCGCTCGGGGCTCCCGGGGCTGCCGTGAGCCGGGGGGAGGCTGGGGTGATGGGCCCAGAGCCGCTGTGCCCAGTAACAACACACTGCACTTGGACCTCACTTCTCAGGAAGTCGCCTCCGGCTCCTGCCACCCCCCCACCCCCAGAGCTCCCACGCCTCTCTCCAACTCTCAGTATCTATCGGGGGTGACAGGTGACTCTTCCTCCCATACTCGCATCCTCAACCAGGACCTCACAACTGCACCTTGAATATGTCCCGAAGCCCAGCCGGTGGTTGAGCCTCAACTTATGAACCAGGAGGTCACGGTGTGATTCCCCGTCAAGGGCACAGGCCCGGGTTGCAGGCTCCATCCCCAGTAGGGGGCGTGCAGGAGACAGCCGATCAATGATGCTCTCTCATCATGGATGTTTCTCTCTCCCTCTTCCTTCCTCTCTGAAATCAATACAAAATATACATATATAAAAAGAGAAAGGCCCTAACTGGTTTGGTTCAGTGGATAGAGCGTCAGCCTGCAGACTGAAGGGTCCCAGGTTCGATTCTGGTCAAGGGCATGTACCTTAGTTGCAGGCACATCCTCAGTGGGAGGTGTGCAGGAGGCAGCTGATCGATGTTTCTCTCTCATTGATGTTTCTAACTCTCTGTCCCTCTCCCTTCCTTTCTGTAAAAAATCAATAAAATATATTTTTTTTAAAAAAGAGAGAAAGGACATGTGCACGGGGCGTGGCACAGCCTGGTGTGTGGGGGTCACAGGGACTTGGTTGAGACAGAAGCTGTTGCTCTGTGTTACCTGCATCTCCTGGCCAGGTGTCCCCATTAGGCTGGCAAACAGAATCTTTAAGGGTATACAGTGGGGCCTTGACTTACGAGTTTAATTCGTTCCGAGACCGAGCTCGTTAAGGAGCTCATTAAGGAGCTCGTTAACTCAAATTACTCTATCAACTCAATGCAAAAAATCTGCGAGAGACAGCTGGCATCTCAAAAAAACTTGTTAGTCGGGACACTCGTAAGTCAAGGCCCCACTGTATTTAGAAATGTTAATGTCATAATTATTCCCTCCCTCCTCCCGAAAGAAACGAATTGAGCACCTACTGTGGGAGGCCCTGGGAAAGGGCCGTGGATAAAGGAGTGAGAGACAGGCCCGGTGGGCCTTTCCCGCCGCGCCCACGCACAGCCCTTCTCTCCGGGCAGCCCTGTCCCGCCCACGCTGACCCTGCACGGACACCGAGTTCAGTCCCACTGAGTCCAGTTGACCAGGAGAGGACCTGGCCCGAGAGGGGTTGACCTCAGCTGACCGCAGACCTGTGGTTGGCCTAGGGTGGAGAAGGAAGCCGCGGGCGGGGGGGTCACTCAGTCTCCCAGGACATCACCTGGGACACACCCAGAGGAACCCAGGCCGGACGGGAGGACCAGGAGGGCAAACCCGATGACGGAGTGGCTGGAGGATCCCGAGACACGGGGGGGGGGGGGGTGGAGGAGAGGGAGGCCCAGCTCGAGTGCCGTCCGCTCAACAGCCGTTGTGAACAAACCCAGACAGCGCCAACAGGAGCAAGGGGCCGAGCAAAGGCCGACTTACTTACAACGGTGGCTCTCTGCATTGCAGGGTCACTCACCCCAACTGCACCCCAGGACCCGGGTCACCAGGGGGGAGCCGTGGGGGTCACAGGCCTCCCAGGACTCTCAGCTCCGACTCTCTTGTCTCCGGCTCAGGCCTGGGCGCTCCTCCTCCTGGGAGACCCGCCCTCCGGCCTCCGGAGCACCTGACGGGAATGCCCCCAAAGGGGCTGCAGGTGGAGGGACCAGCCTGGGCTTCAGGTCACGGCTGCCTCCTGGGCTGACCCAGGTGCCCGGAGAGGGACGCGCAGGGACACCCACGGTACGTCACTGGGCTTTATTGTACGGAAGAGCCCGAATATTTACATCGTGGCCGTTCTCACACTTCACACAGCGGCTGGGGAGTGGGGCTGGAACCAGGAGTGAGTGACGGGGGTGCTGGGGGGAGACGTGGCCGCCCCAGAGCAGAGGTAGTTAGAGGTGAGCCAGGAGGGGTGGGAGGGGACCCCGGGCATCTGTCACTCAGGCTCCTCAGCCCCGCCTCCAATCCTTACGAGGTGCATCGGTGAATAATGCGGGTTTTTCTCAATAGAGGGGGTTACACACATGTGGATATGTATGCGACGTGATATGTGTGCTGTTTTGCTGTATTGCTCCTTCAGATGACCACTTGTTCCGATCGACGGCACACGCACTTCCTGAGCAGCCCTTCAAAACGTATGAAGAAGTGGGAAATTGGGTCTCTGAATGGTCTGCCTCAAAACAAGAAAAGTTCTATTGGGACGGTCTCCACAAATGACCCGAAAGATGGGGAATGTGTAGCTGGCGAGGGACGTGACTTTGAACAAAGCACTTCTGACGTTTCTCTTGAAATTATTGTGTTTTCTTTGGTGACAAAACCTGCATTACTGACCGGTAAAGGGCCGATCCGCATTACTAACCGGTATCCGCATTATTAACCGGTAAAGGGCCAATCCGCATTACTAACCGGTAAAGGGCCAATCTGCATTACTAAACCGGCATCCGCATTATTAACCGGTACACCTAGTAGGCCTTTCATTCTTCCTGGAAGGAGGTCAAGGAGCTGCAGGCTCCATCCATCCACAGTCTTCACATCAGCACCAAACTCAGGCGCCTTGGGTCAGGGCCCTCGCGGACGGTGCCGTCCTGGGGAGCCTCCATCCTGTGGGGCCACCGGGCGGGCGGAGACGAGGCCCTGGGAGGCACAGGTGCGAATCCTCTGAGACGCGGCCAGCTATTCCACGAAAACCAACCGGGCAAACGGAACCCGTTGTGAAGCCACGTGGGAGCCGGGGAGACGCCGTGGGCAGAGCCTGCCCTGCCCGGCCCGTGCGGTGACCCTCCGAGGAAGGACACCACGTGTCACGTCTTCCCACACGCGTCGGCACCGCACACGTCCAGGTTCGAGAGACACGGAACACGGGTTGGGTCCAATCGGTGAGCCACGGGGAGATGCCCAGCTGCCTCTGTGGTCCCTTGTAGACCGTCCTCCATCAGGGCCCAGACCCGGGGCCTGCTCAGCACCCCAACTTCCAGATCTCGCTCCACAGCCTCCGATGTGACCGGGAAGAGGCCCGAAGGAAAGCAGCTACGCAGCCACAGGAGACCAGCGAGCCGGGGCCCGGGCCACCCTCCCGCGGGCCACGTGGGGGCTGAATTTATTTTACAAACAGCCATCGTTCGAGGAGGGGAGGGAAGGAGGAGGCGGATACAGGGATGGGGGCGCCATTTATACGTGGGGGGCAAAGGCTGAGCCTGAGGGCTGGATGCCCCTGCCCGCCGCCACGCCCCCGCCACCAGGTGCGGCCCCCTCTGCCCTCAGCAGCAGCTCTCTGTCCATGGGGGGTTGCTGGTTCCCAAAGTGGGTTCCCTCTGGCTCAACCAAGTGGCTGCCCTCCGGCCTGGGGCTCTCTGGCTGTGGGCAGGAGACGAGGGTGTCCGTGAGGAAGCCGTAGGTCTCCGGCCCTGGGGGCCGCCCAGCCTCGGAAGCTTCCAGAACGAGATCCACGTCGGAGAAGGCCACCAGGGCCTGCGTGGAGTCGCAGGAGCTCTTCTCCAGGTGACCGGCCGCGGCGGAGGCCAGGGCGCCCGGGGCGGCGCCCGCACAGGGCCAGAGGCGCCCCAGGTCCTCGCGGGAGTGCGGGGCGAGGAGCAGGTAGAGCAGGGGGTTGAGGCAGGCGGGCAGCGGCAGCACCAGCAGCAGCACAGACTTGACGGCCTCGGGGGTGA
>NW_005877035.1:1842-9248 GCF_000147115.1 Myotis lucifugus | reverse complement strand
GGCCAAATGCCCAGTTTCAAATTCAATTTTAGTAGGAGGGCAGGCGGTAGGCAGCTAGTATCTCTCTCTCTCTCTCTCTCTCTCTCTCTCTCTCTCTCTCTCTCTCTTTCTCTCTCTCTCTCTCTTTCTCTCTCTCTCCCTTTTCCTTCCTCTCTCTGAAATCCAGAACTAAAATAAATAATCAAGCATTTTTATTAAAAACACAACAAAAACCCCTTCCTAACTGTTGGCGAGCTATCAGGGAGTTGCTGGAGATAAAGAAGAGTGTGTGAGCAGTAACTGCCTACGACTTCCCTCCTCAGGACTTTATTTCAGGAAACGTACTGGTGGGGTCACTGCTCCATTCACTTGTCCTGCCTCAGCCTCTGTGGACCCCACTGCGGGTCATGTGTGTGCTCCTCCGCTCCCTCCAGCTCAGCCCAGCACCAAACCTACCTACTTACTTCTGTGTCCAACACAGATCCTTTGACGCATGATTCCAAGTGAATGTACTGGTTCCTCTACTCCTGCAAAGAGAGGAGAGTCATTACTATATCACATTAAGTCAGTGAGAGTTAAATGCCTGAGTGAGTGAAAGAAATTCTGAGTCAATAAGACTTAATAATAGACCTAAATGACCACAGATAACTGCTGGTGGCTTAGCAATATGAGATGCAGAATGGTGCCAACCACACACAGGACAATAGCACAGCGTCCCTAGTGGAGCAGTGGGACTGGGAAACAGGACAGCATGTTTTGTGGCAGGAGAAACAAGGGAAACGCAGAATTCATATTTATCTGTTTTCTAGGAGGGCTTTTTCTGGAGAAAGCAGCCACCTTGGCTAAGGGAAACATTTAGACCTCTCAATGCCACATACAAGCAAAACATGGCACAGACGCTACATGACAAGGATTGTCTAATGAGGATGAGATTTTCTATAAGAATAAAGGGTAAATGGGGACAATTTGGAATTATTTTCTGAAATGGTTAGGTGGGGTTCTAGGCAGAGTGTAAGGGCCTCCAGTTCCTATGTGGTTAATTAGTTTGCTGATGCTGTTCTCTTGGTGCCTGCCCAAGTTACCTCCCAAAGTTCCTTACTGAGAATGAAAGCAAGTGTTTTTCTCTGTGTTGACCAGTGAGCCAGCAAATACATAGTGTGCTTAAGGCACAGCCTGGGAGTGGGGATCAGTGAGTGTGAGGAATCCAGGAGGTGAGGAGAAACAAATGGGACCGTCCTGGAGACTCATTTCCTGTCCCCTTTCAGTAGCTCACCAGATCGCTAGCTCAGCAGGTACCAGCAAGTAATGGAAAAATAGTCCCCTTTTCCAATGAGATAATTTCTTTCATCCAACAGCTTTCATGGTGGTGGTATAGATGTCCCTGCCTCACCTTCCCTATAAGCGTGATGCATTCCATGCAGGCTCCCTCTCCACAGGACCTGTAGCCATGGGACACATGGTCCAACTAAGTCTGGCCTAATCCTCTTCTATGGAAGCACCGGGAGGTGGCTGAGGTCGGGACCTAGATGGTGCAGGGCAGAAGGGACAGCAGTCATAGGAGGTAGCTGCTACCAGCTCCTCCCCTACATCCCCCCCCGCCACCACCAGACCCTGAGCTCCTGGGGCCATTAGGCAGTGATGGCGAACCTTTTGAGCTCTGTGTGTCAGCATTTTGAAAAACCCTAAATAACTCTGGTGCCATGTCACATATAGAAATATTTTGATATTTGCAACCATAGTAAAACAAGATTTATATTTTTGATATTTGTTTGATATGTTTAAATGCCATTTAACAAAGAAAAATCAACCAAAAAAATGAGTTCTTGTGTCATAGGTGCGCCTCACTGTCATAAGGGGCTCCGTGGCACAGATCCAAATAGTGTGTGGTGTACGTTGACCACAGATGGAGAAGAGGGGAAGATGGTGAGGAAGAGGAGGGGAGGACGAGGAAGAGGCCAACTCAGCCAGTGACTGCAGGGATAGCAGCTTGAGGAGGCACAGCGCCTGCAGGTACCCACCCAGCCCATGGCTGCGGTCTCTTGCCCACCTCCTCTGCCCTCACCTGAGCTCTCCCAAACCCGAACCCCAACCTCCACTCCCACGACTGAGGGGAAATGCCAGGGCACATCGAGTGACACTCACACACAACAAAAACAAACACAACACAACAGAACAGCACACCTACATCTACCAGAGGACAGAGGCGCATTGTTCATGGAGGTTGCATTGTTGTAGTTTGCAGGCCACATACTGGCTCGCTCTTTCTCTGCCCCCAGCCCTCCCATTTTCCTATTTAATGCTGTTCTCTTGGTGCCTGCCCAAGTTACCTCCCAAAGTTCCTTACTGAGAATGAAAACAAGTGTTTTTCTCTGTGTTGACCAGTGAGCCGCCAAATACATAGTGTGTTTAAGGCACAGCCTGGGAATGAATCAGGTGAATTATCACATTTGTTTTGGCTTTGCTTGCAGTGTCTCCATGAGGCAGGACCAAAACTTTGGCACATGGATCCATTGCATTCATTTTTTCTCCCCTTGTGTTGGTTTGGTATTTTGGGGATGAAAGAAGCCTCTTGTTTTGCAAACCTCTCTGTGTTTCTAATGTGGTTTCTTTAGGTTTTTATTATGTATCTGTTCTTTAAAAGGGACTTAAGGATTTAGAGAGGTTGTCTCCCTCCCTGTTCCCTCTTTTTCTCTCTCCCTCTCCCTCACTCTCTCCCTCTCCCTCTCTCCTCTTTCTTACACACACACACACACACACACACACACACACACACACACACTCCCATTTGCACGCCTAGCTGTGTGGTTTTAAAATTATGTTGAGGAAATGGATCAGTTTGGGTTATGTCAACCTAAGAAATAGTCAAACCTGTAAGAATTTTTGTGAGTTTATTTGAGCCAAACTGACAATTGCTGGGAAGCAAAATTTCAAAGGATTGAGAAAATGCTCCAGAGAATGGCAGTTTCGCACCTTATTTGATACATTACAATCCAAATAAGACTTACATGGGTTAAATCCATTGGTGATAGAATAAAAAGTAAAATGATAGACACATACTTCTTTTTAAAAATATATTTTATTAATTTTTTTATACATATTTTTAATTGATTTTTTACAGAGAGGAAGGGAGAGAGATAGAGAGTTAGAAACATTGATGCGAGAGAAACATCGATCAACTGCCTCCTGCACATCTCCCACTGGGGATGTGCCTGCAACCCAGGTACATGCCCCTGACCGGAATCAAACCCGGGACCCTTCAGTCCGCAGGCCTACGCTCTATCCACTGAGCCAAACCGGTTTCGGCATATTTTATTAATTTTTTACAGAGAGGAAGGGAGAGGGATAGAGAGTTAGAAACATCGATGAGAGAGAAACATTGATCAGCTGCCTCCTGTACACTCCCTACTGGGTATGTGCCCACAACTAAGGTACAGGCCCTTGACCAGAATCAAACCTGGGACCTTTCAGTCCGCAGGCCGACACTCCATTCACTGAGCCAAACCTGTTAGAGCGGCACATATTTCTTTTACATAGGTGGGTACAAGATAGTTAATAGTCAGCAACTAATTCAATAACAGTGAGGGCATTTGTGGTCTCCCTTCTAATGTGGTACCTGTGCTTTGAGGGGTCTAGAAAAAGGAAATTATTTTGAGATTCCAAAGGAATGTTATGGTAGATGCAAAAAGACAACATACAGGCTTAGTAAGGTGAAAATTGAACTTAGTCAGGTAAGATTCTAGCCTAGAACATGACTACTGCTTTTAGTTTTAAATTCAGCCCTAGCCAGTTTGGCTCTGGGATAGAGTGCTGACTTGTGGACTGAAGGGTCCGGGTTTGATTCCCGGTCAGGGCACCTGTCCATATTGTAGGCAACTAATCAATAGTTCTCTCTCATCCTTGATGTTCCTCTCTCCCTCTCCTCCCTCTCTGTCTGAAATCAATAAAAATATATATTTTTTAAACAGTTTTAATTTCAGATCATCCTTTGTGGTTATTTTAAGTCTCTGAGTTAGTAAGGCTGCCACACAGGCACGGGAAGAAGACCACGGCCCCAGCACCGCTCGGTATACAATGTTTCATTTTAGCTCGCCATTGTACACTCAGTCTTTAACTTAAAGATCAATATAAGTCTTTGTAAATTTAGTTGGCATTACGAAATTATTTTCCTAATGATTTTTATCCAATTAGAGTCTTAATCGGAAATAACTTTGTTCCCTCAACACCAGGCAAGTCCTTGCTGGCTTTATGCTTAAAATTCCAAAAAATATAGGAGAGGTCAGAGAGTTGTTGGCTGGCTTACCAGAACTCATTGGAAAATGCAACCAGACTTTGTCAAAAATAAAATAAGGTGGCAGAGAATCTTGCACTCTTTGAATGGACAGGAATTACAGCAAATTTCAAGAGCTTGCTTTCAATGGCATTTGTGGCTATGAGTTGGTTTATTACTTTAACATCAGTGGTTCTTTAATAAATAGTATAAGGGTAAACAAATAACAAAAATTATGTTTTCTTATTCATTTATTTCCCAGAAAAACAAGCCACTTGATCTTTGAATTTGTTAGCTGTTTTCAGTTGATTTTTTTAAGTCTCTGCCTTAAATGGTTTTGTTAGTATAAGCATGTCAAACTTGCAGCCGGCAGGCCGCACATGCCTCATTCCCGCCAGCCACGAGTTTGACATGCTTGCTCTAGGGGAGTGTTCTTTCTTGCTGTTTTATGGCTAGCCAGCATTCCCATGGGCATAGACAGCATTAATTAGTCAGAACAATAATACTTATACTATGATGTAGATTTTGCCAGCCAACAAGAAAGGATTTTGGAATTTTCAGTTATCTGGAGCTTGATTTGAGTTTCTGATTTTTCTTTCATCATTTTTTCCTTGTAGATAGAGTCCTAGAACATAATTTCATTTTTTAATTAACTGATCTTATCTGGGGCTCTTCAAGTTCTTCGTCTCTGGTGGATTATGGATCAACTCCCTGGGGTGGTCAGATTTTATCCTGACAGCCCCAAGCTGTGAATTAATTGTGGGGTCTGGCTGAGAAATGTTCCTTTATAAAGGTAATAAATAGCCTGGCTGCATCAACCTATGAACGATCAGATCATGGTTTGATTTCCCGTCAGGCAGATGCCCATGTTGCAGGCTCAAACCCCAGTGTGGGGTGTGCAGGAGGCAGCCAGTCAATGATTATCTCTCATCATTGATGTGTCTCTCTCTCTCTCTTTCCCTCTCTCTACTTTTTTGAAATCAACAAAAAATATATTTTTAAAAGGTGATAATTCTTTTATTCTCTAAAGATTAAGGAAAGTTATTTATGTATATGCTATTTTCAGTTAGCTTTATATTAATCAAGAGACCTGAGAAGATTTCTCAACCCACTAATCACTGAAGTTCAAAACCATTCCTGAAGGGTAGTTGGAGTCTGTATTAGTTTGATAGGTCTAGCGTAACCAAGAACCACAAACTTAGCTTAAGTCCAAAATTGAAATGTTACGGTTCAATATTTATGCCCCCCCACCCCAAATTCATATGTTGAAACCCAATGACCAATGCAAGAGTATTATTTCATTTGGCAAGTAATTAGGGTTAGATGAGATCATAACGGTGAAGCCCTCATGAATGGGAATAGTGTCCTTGTAAGGGTCATGAAGAGCTTGCTTCCTCTCTGTCTACTCTCCATGTGAGGATGCCATGTGATATCAGTTGTGTGCTGTAGGCAACCGATATATTTCTCTCTCATATTGATGTTTCTCTCTTTCTCCCCCTCTCCCTACCCCCTTGTCTCTCTTTAAAATCAATAAACATATCTTTGGGTGCGAATTAAAAAAAAAAATCAAACATGGATATTGAGAATTTCAAGAAAATGGCAACATTTTTGAACTGTAAAGTGTGTCCCACTCTACACCACTCTAACTGGTGTATTTTGTAGGTCAGCTATTTTTCCAGGAAGCAGTATGGCCATGGGAGGAAGACTCTCAGATTTCAGCTTTGAAGAGGAGCTCAGATTGCCAGACTGGACTCGCTCTTCTGAATTTCCTGAGAATAAAGTATGGTAGCAACCATCTCAGGTAGAAACTGTTGCTTAACTCTAACCTTGCTGTTTGGCTTAACAATAGAAAAGTTATTTTGATTTTCTGAATTATAGAAATCATCCCATTCGATTGAATGCCTTATTGATTGTAATGTGAATATCCCATTGATTGTGATCTTACTGGTTTTAGGAAGCACATTCTTCTAGTCCCCAAAAGCAGGAGAGCACATTTACTCTAAATTGCCTCGATGGCTCTAGATAATGTGTTCCTGGTGACTCAGTGGTCCCAAAAGCTGAGGGCTCTAGATAATGTGTTTCTGTCAAGGCAGTGATCCTGAGACCCAAAACTATAATTAACATGCTTAATTCTGCTTCTGCAAACTGCTTTTTTGCCAACCAGGTTCCTCATCCCAAACCCTGGGATGTACTCAATACCTTTGTGATTTTTGCCTCTATAAATCTGGTATTGCAGCCATCTTATCAATTCGAGATTTGGGAGAGTGAAATGCCCCCTCAGAGCCCCCGATTGCAATAAATGTGACTCTTTAATTTGACTTCTTGAGGCGTCCTTCTGTGATTCGTGGGGTACATTATAACAAGATGCCAGGCCCTGTGGCTTTCTTGGAAAGCTCTTAAATACTCCCCTCCTCCCCCCTTCTTTTGCACCCCCTCCCCACATCCCACCATGCCTGGGATCTGGGGCCAACCAAGTGTGCAGTCCAAATCCTGCCTCACTGTGAGTGGGGAGGGGAGACCCAGAGGGAGATAGTTATCTTTTCTGCAGGTGAAAGGAACCACTTGGTCACTGGTGATTTTGGGGAAAAGGCTCCCTCTTCTGTAGGCACTTCAGCCCAAGAATAATAAAGGTTGCCTAAATAAAGGTTAGAACTTGAGGTGGGGGAGGGGTGCTTGGTTGCTAAGGGGCACATGCAGGACAGGCTGCCAATTGTGACAGGGCTGCCAATTGTGACATGGCTGCAAATTATTGGGCTCCTGCTCAGCTCAGGGACTTGGTCCCACTTCTCTGGGTTGCGTGTACGTGCCCCAGTATTTTGGATCGCTCCTTGTGCTCCAGTCTCCTGGATCGCTAATTGTGCTCCATTATTTTGGATTACCTATTGTGCCCCAGTCTTCTGGGTCACGCTCCTTGCCCCATTCGCCTTGGTGGCTCACTGTGCCCCGGACCTCTGCCTGTCATGTCCGGGCTGCACATGTGGGCCCCACGGTTCCTGTTCCTATGGCAGCTGTTTTGGCTGCAGGTCCAGGCAGCTCCGATTCCGGAGCTGGCCATGGACTCTATACTGCTGACCTCCCATTCCCTGGGGCCCACCAAGCCCTGGTCTTGGGATCAGCAAAATCCTGCACACCTTGAACTTTTCTTCTTGTCAACCATGAA
>NW_005877035.1:0-1733 GCF_000147115.1 Myotis lucifugus | reverse complement strand
GCCTGCAGTTTCTCTGAGCCGTTGAAATTTTTGTTGGACCACCACGGAGATCAAGATAAACAGCAACCCTATGGTGAATATGTTGGCTCTTCAAAGAGATCAATTCTCCCTTCTGTGCCTCTTGAAGAGATACAAAATTCTCACATCCATCAGGCTCAGCAGCCAACCTTTCCACCCGTGGACCTGGGACTCACCATCACTCCTGAACACACTTCGGGGGCTGCGGCTACAGCCCTGCAGCAGACTGCAGCTCCTCCAACGCCCTCTGAGGTGACATTTCCCCCCCAAGTGCTGGTTCAGGCTCAGTGGCCAAGCATTTCACCCGTGGACCTGGGACTCACCATCACTCCTGAACACACTTCGGGGGCTGCGGCTTCAGCCCTGCAGCAGACTGCAGCTCCTCCAACGCCCTCTGAGGTGACATTTCCACAGGAAGCGCCGGTTCAGGCTCAGTGGCCAACCATCCCACCCATGGACCTTGGACTCACCATCACTCCTGAACACACTTCGGGGGCTGCGGCTACAGCCCTGCAGCAGACTGCAGCTTCTCCAACGCCCTCTGAGGTGACATTTCAACAGGAAGCAGGGGTTCAGGGTCAGTGGCCAACCATCCCACCCGTGGACCTTGGACTCACCATCACTCCTGAACACACTTCGGGGGCTGCGGCTACAGCCCTGCAGCAGACTGCAGCTCTGCCAAAGCCCTGTGAGGTGACATTTCCCCCCCAAGTGCTGGTTCAGGCTCAGTGGCCAAGCATTCCACCCGTGGACCTGGGACTCACCATCACTCCTGAACACACTTCGCGGGCTGGGGCTACAGCCCTGCAGCAGAATGCAGCTCCTCCAAAGCCCTCTGAGGTGACATTTCAGCAGGAAGCAGGGGTTCAGGGTCAGTGGCCAACCATCCCACCCGTGGACCTGGGACTCACCATCACTCCTGATCACACTTCAGGGGCTGCGGCTACAGCCCTGGATCAGAATGCAGCTCCTCCAAAGCCCTCTGAGGTGACATTTCCCCAGGAAGCGCCGATTCAGGCTCCTCAGCCAACCTTTCTAGCTGTGGACCTGGAGCTCACCATCACTCCAGAGTCTACGGTGGAGACTGGTGCTACAGCCCTGCAACAGACTACAGCTCCTGTAAAGCACCCTGTGGTGACACTCCCACCACCAGACACTGTTCCGGCGCATCAGCCTACCTTTCCACCTTTCCACCTGGAGATCACCATCACTCCAGAACCGACTTTGGAGGCTGATGTTACAGCCCTGCAGCAGACTACAGCTCCTGCAAAGCACCCCGAGGTGACACTTGAACATCCAGAACTTCAGCCAACAGAGTCATCAGAGACAGTTCCTCCAATGACTGAACAGAGTGCCACCATGAACATCTGTGAGCTCTGTTCCTGCAGTAATGGGACACTGTCATGTATTGGTTTCGGCTCAAAGCAGAGGCTCAACAGAGTGCGAGTACCAGAGCCCAGCACCTATAATGGCACCTTCACCATCTTGTAAGTATTGCCTTTCCTCATTTGCTCTCTGCATCCTGGCTGACATGGCAGCCTTTTCCTTGAGGTCTTCCTGGGCCTTCCTCATCTCCCCCAAACCATGTTGAATGACTTTGTTTTTATCTTTGTTTGACAGCTATTCCTTATCTTTATTCTTCTTAATACTTTGTTCCCCCTTAACCAGTCTTTTGCTTGTAATTGAGCATATTATTTTTCCAAATTTTTATCCCT
>NW_005877034.1:0-9140 GCF_000147115.1 Myotis lucifugus | reverse complement strand
AAAGTGTGGGCTGGCACACTGGAGACCCAGGAGAGCCAATAATGCAGTTCCTGTCCAAAGGCCAGCAGGTGGGGGCCCAGGGAGCTCATATTGCAGACGAAGTCCAAAGATCTTCTGTTGGAGCATTCCCTCCTGCTTAGAAAGGCTGACCATTTTGTTTTATTCAGACCTTTAACTGATTGAATGAGACCCACCCACATTATGGAGGGCAAACTGCTTACTCAAGTTCACTGATTTAAATGTTACTCTGATTCAAAAACACCCACCAAGTTGACACATAACATTAATGTCACACTTACTAAATAAATCTTTAATCTTCTTTCAAGTCACTGTGCTCTAGGTAGGTGAATGCCCTGGCCAGGAGGAGGAGATTGTTAGAAGGCCATCCAATATATTTTTTTTTTAGGTCTGGAAGGAATAAAGGCTGGGTTAAGAGTGAAAAGATAAGAGATAAGACTCCAGGACTATAATGAAAACAAAACAAAACAAAACAAAAGAGCACTTGCATTTGAGATTTTCAGGGGTAGGGAACATCTGGCCTGTGGACTGTATAAGGCCCGCTAAGACATTTGGTCTGGCCCTGCCAAGGCATTAGGGGTGAGTTAATTATATATTTGACCAAATATAGCAGGCTAATTTTTAAGTTGATAATTTTGTATGGCCTGAGAATCCTATATAATAAAAGCCTAATATGCAAATTGTCCCCTCAACCGGAAGTTTGACCGAGGGGCGGGGCCGGCTGGCCAACCTCCCACATCCCCTCCCCCTGGCCAGCCTGGTCCTATCAGCCAGGATTAGGGCAGACCAGCTGGACCCCACCCATGCACAAATTTGTGCACCAGGCCTCTAGTAATGTTATAAATATCCAAATGTCCCTTGGCAGAAAAAAGTTCCCACCCCTGTTTTAGAATATTAACAGAAACTACCAAGAAGGAAGCTTGCTTACCACGAATGACCTAATAAAACATGCACAGAAACTCTGGGGAGGCAGTGATTATCCTTTCTCTTAGAAATCTCTTTCACACAACAAGAGATTTCCAAGAAGACTGAATGACATGATATTCACCATTCCATCCTTTCATGAATCCCTTATGTGATAAGACTCCTAGTCAGGGGCAATATAAATCTTTTAAGATTAGGATAACATGGGAAATTTCACAGAATTGGAGAATAATGGAAGACATTCTTGAGTTAACATGGCTATTTCTGCACCAAACTGTATCTTTACTAATTGACTGGCTAACTTAGTTACAAAAATTGACCCAAATGCACATCCTACCATTTGGGTTGAACTTAACACAATGCCATGTAATTAGCAGACACAGTTGACATTGGATTGACAATGAAATTGATGATTTGATGTTACAAGTGAGATACTGGCCAAGATTATTTTCCCAATAAATTCAGTAGCATGAGCTCATTGCCTGAATTTTTCAAGTCAGTACTGTGCAGAAAGTAGGCACCATAATAACCCATCAAAAATCTGTTGATGCCCTAACCATTTTGGCTCAGTGGATAGAGCATCAGCCTGCTGACGCAAGGGTCCCAGGTTCGATTTCGGTCAAGGGTAAGTACCTTGGTTGCGGGCACATCCCCAGTAGGGAGTGCGCAGGAGGCAGCTGATCGATGTATCTCTCTCATTGATGTTTCTAACTCTCTATCCCTCTCCCTTCCCCTCTGTAAAAATCAATAAAATATATTTTTTTAAAAATCTGTTGAATTCCTGAGATAAAACTTCGATAGTCTCTTAATTAGTATCTCTTTGCACAGCTCTCTCTGTGAACATATTTTAAAACTTCTTCCTTTATCACATCTTTGCTGTAAATTAATAGCAACTTCTCTCATGCCTCAAATTAAAATATATATCAAAGAGAATCAGTGTTGCATTAGCTAAGACTTCCAGCAAACTGCTCTGCCAACATTTTGAGATAATATCTCTGGAAGTATTTTCAGACAGTGAAGATTTTTATGGGTGTGGCAACAAAAACATAATGACTCTACTCACTTAAGTTAGGAAAAGTGTATTTCTTGGAATTTGTTTCTAGCTAATAACACTATTCTTCTGAAGTTATGTGAATGCTTGAGTGTGTTTATGCAAGTATTGTGCATGCATTACTGTTGACTTTTTAAAAAATATTATAATTATACTAAACACCAATTGAACTACTAATATGTAGTACCCTTACATTTCATGAGACCATGTGTAGAAACCAAGCTACAGGAGGCTTTTAAAATGTGTGATCTCTTCAAATTTCTCAGTGGAAATCTATAAGGTGCTAATTATGAACGAGGAAACTGAGTTTCAAAGTAGTTGGTGACTTTTCCAGGATCCCACTTCCAAGGCCTGTGTTCCTCCCACTAGGCCAGAAGTCAGACAAATTCAGGCCAGATTTGGCTGGCTGCCTGTTTTTGTGAATAGGTTTTATTGGAGCACAGCCATGTTCATTCATGTACATATGGCCTATGACTGCTTTCACACGACAAGGGCAGAGTCTGGCTGTTCCAACATAGACCATGTGGCTGCCAAAGCCTCAAATATTTACTACCTGGCCCTGTGCAGAAAATGTTGCTGACTCCTGCACTAGACTATGCTGTCTGCTTCATGTTTGGGCTATTTTTAACAAACAAGGATATGACTAGACTTTTCCTCTGAGATAATCATTAAGAACAAAGACATAAGATACACGTTTTTGTGCCTGTTATCATTGTTCAAATACCTGATAAAGAAGTTTAACCATTTTAACTTCTTTGGATTGTTTGTTGTTAATGAAATTTAACAACTTTGAGGAACTGAAATAAAAAAAAATGTTGGATAAATAACAGCTCCTGAATCATAGGAAAGCCTGGAGAACAAGGCTTGGGAGGGACCAGAGATACTGAACTACACGATATCCCTGACTCAGGATTCATCCTGAGGGCACAGCTTTGGAGCTGTCATCCATGGGCACCCCAGATCAGCATCTAGGGATTAGCAGTGCTGAATACTCCATGCAGCAGGAGAATATCTCTCCAACCAAGCGCAATATTTGAGGCCCAGGCACAGCATCTGAATGCTTGTACTTGGACAACATGACCCTTTGGTCACCAGGAGTACAGAGAAGGAATATGTCTACCATTTCCATCAGCAGAACATATCATAGGATGTCTTCCTACATCAGAAGGATATGAAAGTGCTGAGCTGGAAATTTAGTAAGTGTGCATTATACCATACCTATGACTTCCTATATAATCATCCACTGACTGCAGAAATTAAAAAAAAAATTAAATTTTGCCCAACTTTTGGTAGTTATGGATGTGGAACCTTAGTACTCTGTACAAATACACACACACACACACACACACACACACACACACACACACATGCATTCATACACACGCGCATGCACACTTATTTCCAGATTCCTTCCCTTTTTGTGGTAACTGGAGCTGCTCCCAGGAGTGTCCTAGCGTATTTATGAATAAGTATATTATCTTCTCCTGCAAGTGGTTACAAAAATGCCTTAGCTCCCTTCTGTCCTGATGTTCCATAATCCCTTAGTGTCAATATTTTTGTCATTAGGCTGCTCCAGGACATGCTCCTTTCATTTTGTTCCTTTTGCCAGAAGCAACTTTAAATCATCACTCCATGTTCCCTTGGCCACCATCCATGTGGCTGCCATCTGTCACCTTGGGGCCATGCTCCTACAGCTCCACTCAAGCTGCCACCTGCATTGCCAGACTCCCAGCTTTGTAGCCTCTACCTCTATCTCCCTCTGGCTGTTGCTGTGGGATATCTTGCTCCCAGCTGATCTCTCTTTGCTCCATTTAATTGATGGCCCATTGGTGGCTGTGGTTAAGGGGGCTGCCACAACCTTCTTAAATAAGTTCAGAAACAATTCCCTTCTTTTTATCATAAAGCTTTTAAATAACAGGTATCTAGATACTGGGTTTTAAAACTCTTAGCTTGTACATGCAATTTACTTTTCCTCCCTAGATTGTACATGCCATGCCCGGTGGTTGGATTGAGTTTGGTTCAAGTAACAATGAGCAGGCAATACTTGGAACCATTATCCTACTCTGATCCTTGCAAGGGCTGACCAGCAACCCCTGAATGACAGATGAACAGATTACTCCGACACAGTTTGACTGTGGGGGAGAGGACTAAGGGATGCCTGACTGACAGCAGCCAGGCAGCCTGGATTGCCTGCCTCGTTAGCCTTTTATTGGACTTCTTATCTTTAGATACAATCAATAGGTTGAGTAATCTTGGGAGGACACATGTGTTTAAATGATCTTCTAGGCAAGGAGATCCAGAGATTAAGCATAAGGATTCCAGTAAACACCCGGGAGTCTGCACGTACACAGACTTGTTTGGAAAGGTCAAGGAATAATTAGGGGCGCTGCCTTTGACACTCCCCTAAGTCTCCCCTAAATTGGAATTCCGATAAACAGGGAGGCGGCCTTCCACACACTTCCCTTTTATCAGAATGTTCTCCTTACACACTTTCCAACCAAGTGTCATGCTTTCCCACAGATCTTCAGAGTAGGTTGATCTCAATTTGTGTTGGATCCTTTTCTTAAAAGAGATCTTTGCAAATGGTTCTATAATCCCCTTCTGAAAATTCTCCCTAAATCAGCTAAACTTCAAGTCCTGGGTTGTATCTACATATGAAGAAACTCAATCATTGGCACTCTTCAAATTCCTTTACTGGGAGGTATCTTTTTCTTTATAGGAAAGAGTTAATTCAAATACACACTAGATGTGGAGAGAACTCGAAATCACATACCAATCTCTGTTCCCTCAATCAGTAATTCTTTTCACAATCTCATATTTATGTTTCCTTTCATTGAAGCTTGATTTTTTTTCCTATTGAGACATTTTAAACATAAACAGAGATTTGTAATCTTTCCATCTTTTATCTCTTCCGCTTACTCAGAAATAAAGATTAAGGATGAAAAATAGTTAATTTTTAGAGTTTATTATAGTCCATAAATTATTTTTAAACACTCCACAAAAATCACCATGTCAACCCTCACCACAATACCACACACTTATGATCTAGGTACTATTATCACTATCCCCATTTTACAGATGGAAAAGTTAAGGAATATAGAGTATATGTGGGACATAAGAAGAAATATGTAATCTGTCTCTGGCCCTGGTTTTTTATAATATGTAGTCTCTGCCTCCATTTCCTGGCACATAGTTTCTAAAACCCTTGGTATCTCTGAAGTGATGACTGGTGGCTGCTGGATAGCCTCAGGATGAGAGCTGGTTGCCAGGGAAACTCACCAGTGACTTTCAACTCCCCCACCCCCACCCCTCCACCACCACCAACTTCCAGGAGGGGAAAATTCTGGCATTTGAATTAACAAATAGCCAATGATTTGACCAAACATGGCAATGAAATAAAGTTTCCATAAAAATCCTAAATGGCAGGGTTTGAGGAACTTCTGGATTGGTGGACACATAGAGCTGCAGGGAGAGTGGCGTGTCTAGAGAGGGCATGGAAGCTTACCCTATGCATTTCATCAATCTGGCAGCTCCTGAGTTCTATCCTTTTAGGTAAATGATGTTTCTGAGTTTGGCGAGCCATTCTGAGTTCTGGGAGCCACTCTAACCATTCATGGGACCCAAGGAGAAGGTTGTGGGAACCTCCAATTTATAGTTTCGTTGGACAGAAGCTTGGGTAACTAGAGGACCCATTACTTGAGATCAGCACCTGAGGTTGGGGATGGGTGGGTGTCTTGTGGAACTGATGTCTTAACCTTGAGATCTGACACTAACTCCAGGTAGATAATGTCAAGTTGAATTAAATCATATGACATTTACTTGGTGTCTGCAGAAAATTACCAGGTTGCTTGGTGTGGAAAAAAAATTTTCCACCTAATTGGTGGCCATAAGTATTGAGAGTACAGTATACAAAGAGTATAGTGAGAAAAACAGTGAGTGATTTTCTTTTGAAATGCCACTATTCAAAGATACACTATTAGTATGCGGTAGAGTCAGAAACTGAGTCCATGCAGTCTGACATCAGAGTCTATGCTTCCAAACGCTATGCTTACTGTCTTTAACCCATTGTATGCCATGAGTATCTGTAGACACAAGCGACAAACCTTCCCCACAAGCCATGTGTGTCTATAAAAAAAATGTTTTCCCAGAGTGGCAACCCTGACCAACTTTAAAATAATTTTTCGTGAGAATTTTCAGCTGAAAATATTCAAGAACACCCAAATTGTGAGTAATATATGTGTTTTTATAGTATTCATTGCAAATTGATTTTTAAAATTAGATTCAAAATATCATGGCATGTGGGGATCATTTCCATTTTGGATGCATGGTAGTTAACTGGTTAATAATGGCTGCTTCTCAAAGGACAGGTAGAACCTGTCCTTCTATGACTTAGCTTAGTTCACTACTATGTTGTTACTTATTGCATTGATTAATATAAATAAGGGTGCAATTCTTTTGATATAAATAATTTTATTTGGGTGGTACCTAACCAGTATAAACCATTTCATAGTTATTAGATAAGTACTCTGATATATGTTATTATTTTTGTTTACTTATAATTTCCCATACTTTTTCCTTCTTTGTGTACAGTTTTTATTCTGAAATCTCATTGCATACCTTGTTAACTACTGAATTTTCAATGTTTACCAAAATTCTTGAAATAACATTTTGGTGCTCAATAAAGATTTGTTGAATGAATGAATATTAATTAATCGGTACCATAGTACCGGGCACTGTGCTATATGTTAAGATTAAACAGGTAAAATGAGATGGAGTTCTTGACAACATGACATCGGATTATAAAAAGAACGCCATGTATTGAATGCTGAGATGGATACGTTTAGAATACTAGGGAACACAAAAAAAGTTGATGCATATTTGTGCTTCTCAGACATTTAAAAAGGTAGATATTTTAAAACAGAATCACAGAACTTTGGTTTCTATTATGTACACACACATACTATTCCTTTTTTTTTTTCTGGTTCGAAGATGACCCCGCCAATGGTACCACTATAGTGTCTGAGAATATCTAAAGAGAGATGGATTTGTCCTGATAAATGCTTTACAAATTGAAACATAAGTGGTCAGTGTGTTTTCTGTTTAGTATCTGTAGTCACAGTCTTGGGTTCTTTTGATCTTTGTAGCTATGACTAATTTCCTTTAATAGCCAAAGAAAAGCTCTATTCCAAAAGGTATGTTTTACATCTATTTCAGCTTGGTTCACACTTAAGTTTTTTATCTCTCCCTGCCATTGATACTTGGATGCCTGACTTAATGTTAGGTATTTTCTCCAGCCCACCTTGGCTTCAGTTAAAAGCATGTCCTTACTCCTTTCTTGGTCAAGGGACATGCTGATATTCTACATTTTGTTAGTGCATTTTTTTGACCAAGATAAAGTCTGTAAATCCATTTCCAATGAAGCTACTTTTCACCTACTCTGTGCCGTGGGAGATAAAGAAGAAAAGAAGACCTAGTTCTTGTCCTCAAATATTTGAAATATGGCTAAAAAGATTCAATTTCTGTTCAGGGAACAACTGGAGAAGAATAAAAGTAAGTAATCAAGAGGTGAAATGTGTAGAACAGTGAATAAATATTATAAAGAAAACTTTTCATCACAGCATAATTGAACTGCTGAAAATTAAAGACAAAGATGAAAACCTTGAAAACAAAGAGAAAAAAAGACATCATCTAAGGGGGACAAAGATCTGAATGCCTGCAGATTTCTCATTGGAAACCATGAGTCAGAAGGAAATGGCTGGGCATTTGTAAAGTGCTGAAGTGAGGTAAAGGAAATGTCAACCTAGAATTCAATATTCTGCAAAAATATCCTTCAGAAATAAAGGTGAAATAAAGGAAACTAAGATAATTCATTGCCTACAGACCTGCTCTAAAAGAATTGTTAAAGGAACTTCTTCACACAGAAGGGAGGTGATTCCAGCATGAAAACCGAGACATCAGACCTGAAGGAAGAGCAACAGAAATGGTAAATATCTGTGTACGTCTAACAGGTGATCTTCTCTTGAGTTCCTTAAAATATATTTTACAGTTAAAAGCTATGTTAAAACTTTTCCTAATGGAGATTTTAAAGCACATACATTTAATATATTAAATAAAGGGGCAAGGGTATTATATGTAAAATAAAGGGGCAAAGGTAAAAGGAACCATACTATAACTTATATTCTACTTGGAAGGGTAAAATATTGATTCTAAGCATAATGTGAAAAGTATGATTTTATAAAATATAATCCCCGGAGTAATCATAAATATAAATATCCGAAGAGATACAATAAAATGTAATAGAAAATTAAAATGAAATACAAAAAGTTCAAATAATCCCAAAGAAGGCCTTATGATAAAAACATACAGCTGAAATAGAAAACAAATATAAAATAGTAGACCTAAGTCCAAACAGAGAAAAAAAAATTACACTAAATGTACATGATCTAAACATACCAATTAAAAGACACAGGTAACAGAATGGATAAAAATGACTCCATTATATTTTGAATATAAGAAATGAACTTCAGATATAATTATTTGCATACAGATAAAAGGCAGACCCTGATGAACATTTTGAATAGCTATATTAATATCAGACAAAGTAGATTTCAGAGCAAGGAATATTACTAGTGACAAAGCGGGATTATTGCATAATGATTAAAGGGTCACATAAAAAAAGACTCAATGATAACAAACAATAAATGTGTATGCACCTAACAGCAGAAGTTCAAAATACACGAAGCAAATCTCTCAAAACCACTGTGAAGGACTTTGCCAGTTTCTTATAAACACACACCTGATGACTCAGCAATGTCACTCTTCAGTATTTATCCTAGAGAAATAAAAACGTGTGCTCCCATGCAAACCTGTACAGGAATGTTTGTATCAGCTCTATTCACAATTATCAAAGACTGGAAACTACCCAAATGTTCCTCAGCTAAGGAATGGATAAACACTGTGGCACATCCATAAAGTGAAATACCAATTAGCAACAAAAGTGGATGAACGGCTGACACAACAACTTGGATGGATCTCAAATGCATTAAGCCCAAAATGTTACACACAGCATGATTCCTCTGCCATATCATTCTTGAAGAGATCAAAATATAAGTAATGAGGAACTCACCATTGGTTCTTGGGGTTCAGA
>NW_005877033.1:5891-9360 GCF_000147115.1 Myotis lucifugus | reverse complement strand
AACAATTTCAGTTTCTTTGTTTGAAAGTAAAGAGATTTATATGCTCTCTTACCATCACAAACAGGGTGAAAAGTAACTGCAGCACAGTGAAGTTTAGCAGTCAAGAGCTGCTTGCCTCATTGTTATTTGTCATCTTTTTATTTTTACTAAATGGTTATACAAATATATTTTAAAAAAATAATAGTTCCCTGCTCTCCCACCCCATTTTCTCCTCTCTAGAGGCAACTATTTTTAGTTCTTCCTCCTGAATTATATACTTATGTTCATGTTTCTAAATAACATGCAGAAATGGCTACTGCTTGATTTTTCAGTTCTAGGCATTCTCTATTGGCTTCCTACCAGTGGAAGATGAAAATCTAGCTCTGTGTTGCTGCACCTACCCTCTACTCTGCACTACAATACACACATAGATATTCATCAGTTGCATTATGTTTTCAATGGAATCATTCCCTCCCTGTAAGTGGATAATATGCTGGTTTGCATGATCATGTGACGAGCATCCCTATGGGAGGAATAATATAATTGACATTGAGCTTAACCATGTGATTACCTTGGTCAGTGGAATGTGTGTGGGAGTAATGTATGCCTCCTTTGATCAGAAGCTTTAGAGTCTGCATGCCTGGGTGAGTTACACTTTTTCCTTTGCCAAGAAACTGGGCATGTCCCAAAGAGGGTGGGATCCTTTAGCATAGACCCTAGAATAAAGGAGACATGTGGTGTAGCCACAGCGGACCCACAACTGTGCTGCAATGTTACATGAGTGAGAACTCTTACTCTTATAAGCCATTGAGATTTCTTTTGTTACTGCAATATAAACTAGCCAAATCTGACTGACACATCATCCCCTTTATCCTCCCAGTATATTTATGTCCTCATTTTTGTGAGATAAATATTTAGTATTTACCTTGTTATGATTTTGAACATGCTCTTTCCAGGTGAACCATCTAGTATCTCCACGATGTTTTTCCTTTTTTGAATCACTCTTTGTTTTCCCTAGAGTTGATCATTTTATTATTTTTCACTTGCTTATGATTCCAGTTTCTTATTACTAATTTAATACCCCAATTCCTACCATTGTCTGTATCTCTTCTCAAAATGTTCAGATTTTCTTTCACTCAGAAATCTCTCTTTGTATCTACAACATGCTTCCCCTCTGGACTGATTGCTCTCTATGCCTGGTGCATAGCTATCATTTTGGAGTCACCTTTTACCAGCATCCTTGAAATTGTTCTGCTGGATCACATCCTCTAGTAGCTTCCTAAGAAGGAGGTGCATGAGACATAAATTATTTGAAACTTTGTATGTTTGCAAGCATATTTATTCTACCATCACATTTGATTGGCAGTTTTACTGGGTATAGAATTCTAGTTTGAAAATCATTTTTCTTTGGAATTTTGAAGGCACTCTCATTATCTTATAGATTTCACTGTTGTTATTGAGAAGTCTGAAACTATTCTGATACCTGATCCTCTACATGGCCTATTCCCCGCCCTCCCTCCCCCGGATGCTTGTAGGAGTTTTAAAAAATAAACTTTAAATTTTAGAACAGGTTTAGATGACAGAATTATCGTGAAGATAGTACAGAGAGTTCTTAATTTCTGACTGGTCCTTTTCCATTTTTTTGGAGGTCTTTAGAAGATTCTTGAGCAGTGATTCCCAAAGTGGGCACTACCGCCCCCTGGTGGGCGCTGCAGTGATCCAGGGGGGCGGTGATGGCCACAGGTGCATTTGGGGGTGATGAGTAACTGCTATTAAAATTTTAAAAAAATTAATTTCCAGGGGCTGAGTAATATTTTTTCTGGAAAGGGGGCGGTAGGCCAAATAAGTTTGGGAACCACTGTTCTTGAGTAACCTTATAATTGTGGTTTTGAACTCTATGTCCAGTAGTTTGATTTCTTCCATTTCTTTCACGTGTGACATGTTTCTTTGTCTCTGCATTTTGGCTGCTTCCCTGTGTTTGTTTCTATGTATTGGGTAGAGCTGCTATATCTCCTTGAGTTGGTAGAGTGGCCTTGTATAGTAGGTGTTCTATAGGGCCCAGTGGCTGAGCTTCCCCAGTCACCTGAGCTGGACACTCTAGATGCACCACTTTGTGGGCTGTAAGCACAGTCTTGTAGTTGACACTTGATTGCTGTTGGTGTCACTGGGAAGAATTGACCTCCAGGCCAATTGGCTGTGAGGACCAGCTGCAACTACAGAGGGAGAGCTGCTGTACAGGAGACACCCCTATGGAGCAAGACTTGCTTCAGTGGGGCTTTGGTGCTCACTGAGTCTGCCCCTTGAGTGTGTTGCTTATGGATGAGTAGAGTTGTAATTTGGTATGGTATGACACTGACCACTGTACACTGGCTCTTGGGTCTCCAGGGAGATGCAAAGTCAGCCACTGCTGGGGCCACACAGCAGGAGCTACAGAGATCTGCAGATTTCTCCTTTTTGTATTGGGTTTGGAAGTGCCCAGATGAGGCCCAACTGTGAAGCAAGGCAGGCTGATGCTGGTGCTGGGACTTGGGCCTTTTATTGATAGGTTTGGGACTCCCTGATCCAGCTGCAGCTTGTTTGAGATATTTTAGCAAGGACAGACCATTCATTTGCAAAAGCTGCTGCACACAGCTTTAGTGGGGTTGTAAATTGGATGAGGAGGGTTTTAGGGAATCACCAGGGCAGAGCAAACAGAAATAGTTGCCAGTCAGCCCTACAACCCTGAAGATCCCAGCATGAGCCCTGTGAGCATCTCTGTCTGGGAGAAAGCCACCCCCGAGGTTCCTGCCCAGATGCTAGACAGTCCAGTTCCTCCTCATATGTGTCTGTGTTCCATGGAGCCTCACCCTGGTGCTGGAGCTCAGAAGAAGTGGGACCTTGTAAGTTCAGTTCATGGTGCCAGCCTTTTAAGAGGAACAGGTGGGTCTCCAGCAGCCTCTATGTCACTGAGTCCCAATCTGCACTGGTTTTTATAGCCTGTAGTTCTTACTGCCCATAGGGACTTTTTTTCTCCAGCTTTGGTTTCCTGTGATGGGGTTTTGGTCTGGGACTGGGACCCCCTTGCTCCTCCTGGTGGCCTCCACAGAGATTAACTCCCTCCTAATTAAAAAAGCCATGCACGTGGGTGCTGGACCAGCCCATTCTGCACCTCAGCACTCCTACCAGTCTCAGTGTGCTTTCTTCTTTACTTCTCTAGTTGTAGGACTTCCATTCAGCCAGCTTTCCAGTGGTTCTGGATGATGGTTGTTCAGTATTTTAGTGTAATTTTGATGTGTTTGTGGGAGGCGATGAGTACAGGTGTTTACCTATGCTGCCATCTTCCTTTCTAGCCGTAGAGAGAGTTCTGATATACCCAACACCTAGTTGTCCCTATTTTGAACTTTTTATATCAGTATGATACATTTGTCACAATAAATTAACCAATATGGATATATTATCATTTACTAAATTCCATTCTCTATTCAGATGTCCTTAGTTTTCCCCTAATGTC
>NW_005877033.1:0-5671 GCF_000147115.1 Myotis lucifugus | reverse complement strand
TATAACTAGAGGCCCAGTGCACAAAAATTTGTGCACTCGGGGGGGGGGGTGTCCCTCAGCCCGGCCTGTAGCCTCTCGCAGTCTGGGACCCCTCGGGGGATGACCACCTGCTGGCTTAGGCCCACTCCCTGAGGGATTGGGCCTAAGCTGGCAGTCAGACATCCCTCTGGCAGCCCGGGAGCCCTCGAGGGATGTCCACTTGCCAGTGGGGAGCAGGCCTAAGCTGCAGTCAGACATCCTTATTGCTGCTGAGGAGGCGGGAGAGGCTACCACCACCACTGCTGTACTGGCAGCCGTCAGCCTGGCTTGTAGCTGAGCAGAGCTCCCCCTGTGGGAGCGCACTGACCATCAGGGGGCATCTCCTGCATTGAGCATCTGCCCCCTGGTGGTCAGTGTGTGTCATAGTGACCAGTCATTCCCAGTCGTTCTGATGTTAGGGTCAATTTGCATATTACCCTTTTATTATATAGGAGTGCCTGGCCAGCCTGGGTGAGAGGCTGATGGCTGTTTGCAGGCTGGCCACACCCCCTTCAGGGTGGGGGGTGGTGGTCCTGCTGGGGTGCCTGGCCAGTCTGGGTGAGTGGCTGATGGCAGTTTGAAGGCTGGCCAAGCCCCCCAGCGGGGACCCTCACCCCATGAGGGTGTTGCCAGCCTGGGTGAGTGGCTGATGGCTGTTTGCAGGCTGGCCACAGCCCCTTCAGGGTGGGGGGTCCTGCTGGGGTGCCTGGCCAGTTTGGGTGAGGGGCTGATGGCTGTTTGCAGGCTGGCCAAGCCCCCCAGCGGAGACCCTCACCCCATGAGGGTGTGGCCAGCCTGGGTGAGGGGCTGATGGCTGTTTGCAGGCTGGCCATAGCTCCCAGCCACCCAAGCTCCCAGTGGAGACTGGCTGGAAGCAGGTATCTGGGATTTATTTGTCTTCTATAATTGAAACTTTGTTGCCATGAGCGGAGACCACAGCCAGCTCAGGGCAGGCAGGAAGCTTGGCGTCCTCCATCGCCCGGGCAACCAAGCCTCCTGCTTGCTCCAGCTCCGTGGCTGCCGGCCTCCATCTTGGTTGGGTTAATTTGCATATAGTAGCTCTGATTGGCTGGTGGGTGTGGCTTGGGGCATAGTGAAGGTACAGTCAATTAGCATCTTCGTCTTTTATTAGTGTAGATATAATAAGATATATCTCTCTATCTCTATCTCTATCTCTATCTCTATCTCTATCTCTATATCTATCTCCAATAGTTGCAGCATCATTTGTTTACAAGACTATCCATTCTCCATTAAGTTGCCTTTGCTCCTGTGTCAAAGATCCATTGACTATATTTGTGTGGGCCTATTTCTGAGCTCTCTATTCTGTCATATCGACCTAGGTGTCTGTGTTTACACTAATGCCATCCTGTCTTGATTACTGTAGCCTTTGGGTAAGTTTGGAAATTGGGTAGTGTGATTCCTTCTCCTTTGTTCTTTTGAATTGTGTTGGGTTATTCTGGATCTTTTGCCTTTTTTATATAAACTGTAGGATCAGTTTGTCAATATCTACAAAATTGTTTTCTAGAATTTTGACTGACATTGTGTTGAATCTGTACATAAAGTTGGAAAGAACTAATGTCTTAATATTGAGTCTTCCAATCCATGAACATGTTTTGTTCTTGGTTTTATTTTTTTACTCCAGGATTCTGAGATGTCATAATGATGTGCTTTGCCTTGAGTGGATCTATTTTTATCAATGGTGCTCATATTTTTATCTAAGGGTCCACTTGGCAGGGCTTTTCAATCTGTAAACTCTGGGTCTTCAGATCCATGACATTTTCTTGGTTTTATAGATAATTTACTTTTCTTGTTTATGTCCCCCCGTCTCTTCCCCTGTTCCCTCTTTCTAAGACTCTTATTTGACTAGTAGACCTTCTGGACTGATTCTCTAGTTTTCTTATCTTTTGTTTTCCATCTCTTTGCCTTTTTGCTTTACTTTCTGGGAGGTTTCCTCAACTTTACCTTCCAATCCTCTGTTGATATTTCATTTGTTATTTTCTAATTTATAAGAATTCTCTTTTTTTTGTTCTCTAAATGTCCCTTTTGATAACATCCTCTTTTATGATTGTAATGTTGTCTCTCTGAAGAAATTAATCATGTAAGGTTTTCAACTTTTCTTCTCACACAGTTTCTGTTTCTTCCAATTTGTTTGTTTTGGTGTTTGTTGTTCAATTTTGACGCTTTCTTCAGTTGTCTGGTTATTCTTTTTATCTGCACATATTTAAGAATCTCAGTGCAGGTGGGATTTGATGACCATGGGCTTCCCTGGAGGATGAGCTGGCCGGGCCTCTTCCTTGTGGAGTCTTAAGTGTCCTTGTGGAGTCTTAAGTGTCCTTAGTTAGGCTGGGGTCCTCAGAGAAGGCTCATCCTGGCTCTTGCTGGAGGGTATGGTCCTGAGGGTTGATACTCTGAGTGCCCAGGGAGCCTCTGTAGCCAGAATGCAAATGAATCCTCTTTCATCCCCCTGTCTTCAGCATGGTAGGTCTGTTCTCCATCCTGCCTGGTGTCTCCTGGGCCAAAAAACCTCTATTTCAGAGAATGAACCTCAATCTTCTGCTGGGCTGGGCAAGGGTCAGATGCTAGAGAGGGAAAGAACCTGGGGATCTAACTGCTTCCTATACAGATTGCCAGCCAACCTTCCTTATTTTATCCCTCTCTCCTCTCTTGCTTTCAAGAGGATTGGTACCACCAATTTCTGAGCTGTTAAGAGGGTGTTGCTGTATAAATTGTGTTGGTTTTCATTTCCTCCACTGCTGGCTTATAATTCGTTTTTTTGGGGGGTGGGGGGGTGGGGGGTAGGGTGGGGGAGGATGCCCAAGCCATTTACCAATTATCCTTCTGATTTCCAGCTTCTAAAATTCTGTTACATTTGTCTCCCCTTCAGTTCTTCTCATCCTTGTATATTTATACTTAATTTTTTAAAACTGTCATTCTGGTAGGGTTTGGGAAGGGAGCAGAAGTAGATGTGTAACTGGACAATCAGTGGGTCTGTGCTGCCTGTCACTACTTGAGCCAATTAAGCAGAGATGGGGTGAATCATGTATGAGCATTTATCCCAATACTGCCGGCAGTATGGGAGAGCAGCAGCTCATCCACAGAAATCTGCTCTGTCTCCCACCACAAGCCAGCTGCTTATATTGGGTGGAAGGACAAAGATTACATGGGGCCCTAGCTGGTTTGGCTCAGTGGATAGAGTGTTGGCCTGCAGACTGAAGGGTCCGGGGATTGACTCCCATCAAGGGCACAAGCCTGTGTTTCGGGCTTGATCCCCAGTAGGGAGCGTGCAGGGGGTAGCCAATCAATGACTCTTGTCATTGATGTTTCTCATCCTCTTTCTCTCTCTCTCTCTCTCTCTCTCTCTCTCTCTCTCTCTCTCTCTCTCCCCCCCCGCCCTTCCTCTCTGAAATCAATAAAAAAAGTTTTTTTAAAAATAAATTAAAAAGAAAAGATTACATGGAGAAGTAGGCAAAAGGGTGTGCCAACGGGCAGTTTACAGGTAATATGGGCTGGAAATTTGCAAAGGCCTCTAGGCATGCAAAGGCTGGAGGTCTTCAAAGAGCTAGTGATATGCAAAGGGCTTTGGGGGGCGGGGGCGGGGGGGGCGTCTTCTAAAGGCTGGTGATTCTCCTTTCTGCAACAAGGTTGTTAATCTTTCCATGATAATAAGCATTTCCAGGTGAGCTCCCAGGTCCCATGTGCAACTCCCAGCCAGGTTAGAATGTGCCTTCTTTAATCAGAACAAAACAATCACAGTTAACAGAACATGATTAATATTTCTTACAATTGTAGCTGGTCCCAATATTCTATTTCTGCCCCTATTAGATGCGTATGTCTGACTGGTAAGGCTGGCAGCCAGTCGAGCATCTGTTCTGACTGGGTTGGGCTTGGGCCTTAGCAGTTATAAAAGATTTTGAATGTTACCCCTGACATGCTTTCTCCTACTCATTCCTTAGGACCAATTCAAATGTCACCCTCTGTGCTGCTCTGTCTTGTCCTCTCATCCCCTCCTTCATCCCTCCTCCCCAAGAAGCATCAGCCATCTTCTCCTGAGCTCATGGACAGACTTTTCACTTACTTTCTGCACTGCCTTTATTGATGATCATTTGTACAGCTGTCTTGACCTCTTAGACCAGAAGCTTGGGGGGGGGGCACCTCTTGTTCCTCTTTAGCTCTCCCCCACCTGCCCCAATGCTCAGCCTTCAATAGACTTACTAAATGTTTGTAGTGTGAACAAGAGCAAAGCCAGGCGTTTTGTGGACTGAGGCTTTGGTGGGAGGGGGCTTGCCTGGAGGCATCCTTCCTCCACCCCCTGTGACCTACATGCTGGGTTGGAGTGAGTGAGCGGGGGGGTGCAGGCTTGGTCCCCAAGGGCTTGATCTCAGTCCTGCTTTCATTCCCTTCACTGTTTCTGTGAACCATTAACCTTTTCCTGAAGACTTCGTCCAGGTCCACGTGCCTGAGTTTGCAGTTAGAAATATCGAGAACACAGTGGGGATGGGAGGTGTTGCTACCTAAGGATCTCCGTCCTCTTCATGTTCCTGGGCAAAAGGCAGGGCCATGCTGGGTGGGGGTGGGTGGGAAGTCAGGGAGGAGGGAGTCATTATTCTGTAATTGATGCGCTGGGCAGCTCTCTTCCCTGAGGCAGGCCCAGAGCATTGGTGGAAATGACAGCAGCTGGACAGGTCTTATAGTGTCTTAAAGGCAGGGAGTGAAGCCGAGAGGGGTTCTACACCCCAAACTGTAGATATGCAGAGTGACAGCCTTTGGGGCTGCAGGCCCTTGGCTCTGCCACCCTCCCCAGGCAGAGGTGGGGGGACCCAGAATGTCACAGCTGACTGACAGCCCTGCTTCAGCGATGGGGCCTGGCCTTGGGCTGATTTTAGGCAACCAGGGGCCAGTCCTCAGCCTCAGATGTCATGCCTTCAAACGGCAATTAACCAAGTAACCAAGTGCAACAGAGTCACTTGGGAGGATAGCGTTTTGCAAACAATCTGCCTTTGAGGTCACCCCTGCATACTGTGACTGGAGGGGCCCAAAAGCCTTTCCCTCCTGATCTTCTTGGCTGTAGATGCTAGGGCTCTTTTGATACCCAATTTAGAAGCAGAAGATTTCTTTCGGTCAAGACATTATTCCATTTAAAATGCATGTAGCCCTAAGAAGAACACATTAAACAAGTAACAGTCACTAACAACACAATGTGGATTAGTTTAACATACTTCTTAAACCGCCAGAGCTGCCTCTACTTCAGAGCTTCTCAAAGAGTGGTCTAGGGACCAGCAGCGTCCACGTAACCTGGGAACTTACCAGAAATGCAGATTCTCCAGTTGGGCTCCATAGAACACTCTAGGGAGGGGGCCCAGTCACCTGTGTTTTACAAGCCCTCCCGTGACTTGGATGCACACTACAGTGCTCTTCAAGGCTAGGAAACTTCAAGAAAGCCCAAGAGAGTAAGGGACTTGCCTCAGGTCACAGGGCTAGTTGATGCAGAGCTGTCATTTTAATGACAGCTGGTTACCGGCATCTGGGGAGGAATTAACACTTATGGAGGGCAAGTCCCATAGCAGGAGCCCCATCTTATTTGGTCCTTACCACAATCCTATAAAGGAAATTCAGGCTCAGTGTGGTTAAATAACATACCCAGACAGAGACAGGA
>NW_005877032.1:0-9143 GCF_000147115.1 Myotis lucifugus | reverse complement strand
AAAGGCATGAATAGCCAAGATTGGGAGGACACCTTCACTCTGGTGGCCAGGGGCCCCGGGGCTGGGGCAGTGGGCTGAGGAGGACAGAGGCCCGGGGGTGCCCGTGGCAAAGGATCAATCACTTTCTAGGACTCTTATCTGCCTCTTTTCATAAAAAGTTTTCTCTTTGCCCACGAGATGGCGCCCAAGGCCAGCAAGCCCGGACAAGCTGCCTGTTGGGTCCGAAGTCACTGCCCAGCACAGCTCTGCCTGGCGCTCCCACACGCTCAGGGCACCAGGATCCGAGCTGGCTCAGCGCCCACTTGGCTTCCAGACATCTGCACACCTAGGCCAACACGGGACTCCCTTTGGAATGTCCCCCAGAGATTTATTAACATTTTCCCAAACCAAACAACTTTACCTTGGAAACTTCTGTTTACAAACTCCAGAGGTTCCCCAACCCAGAATTAACACACCTGTTCACCTCTAGCCAAGACATGTTATTACAAACATGAGCATTTAATGAAATTGATAGCTCATGTAATGTCAGCTTTTGAGGTTATGGTTGCACTAAAGAGCCCACTATACTCGTCCAGTGTGGCCCTGGAGCAGCAGCGTGTGCCCAGCCAGGAGCTCATGGAAACGCAGAACTTCAGATCCACCCTTGACCCACTGGGTCAGACTCTGTTTGAATAAGACTCCCCAGGTTATTCCTGTCACATTCGAGTTTGAGAGGCACAGGGGAGCCACTAGCCCACCTGCCGCCTTCCTGTAAAATATGGGGGTGCTTCTCTGCAGGCAGGTGCGGCCACAAACTCTGAGCACAGCAGATTTCAGTGCATTATACAGTGAGCCTGATTACTGATGGTCCTGGGAGATTCTCTCTCTCTCTCTCTCTCTCTCTCTCTCTCTCTTTCTCTCTTTTTTCTCTCTCTCCCTCTATTCCCCAAGCTCCCATTCCCCTCTCTTTCTATAGGAAATGTACCAGAAGATCCACATGATATACATATATAATGTTTGTTTAATCAGAACACAGCAGCTTAGCTTGCCAGTTGTCTGTGGAAAGCACTTTCTGATTGCCAGCCACAGGGCTTGGGGTATTTATGTCCCACCCATTAGACCCGGTAATCACAGGCTGCTTGTATTCTGAGTCCCGGGCTGAGCCCACAGCCATGCGAACACTCCCACTGCAGAGTGGACGGGACAGCATTGATACTGCACCCATCTCTTCCCCCCCACATTCACATCACCCAAAACAAAATGCATCTTTCTTTAAAGACTGTGGGATCTTGTTTAAAGAGCAACAACAAAATACTCTTGACAGTCTCTGCATTAGTTCTCATCATGTTCTTTGTAAGCCTGTCTGATGCCCGGCATCGGGGGAATTAGGTTAATTCCTCCGGGAGAGCCCTGGCCTGAGCCAACCCTCGCCTGTGCTTTTTCTGAGGGTAATGACCTCCTTCCTTTCTCCTGCCACCAGCAGAGTGAAATATTACCGAAAAGAAGAAGAGTGACAAAGGGTAAGAGAGGAAGGAGCACAGAAAAAGAGGCATAGATAGATGGGGAGACAAAAGCTGGGGAGACAGAAGCTGGGAAGGAGGGGAGCAGGGACGTAGGACACGACCCCCTCTCCCTCCCCCCCCCCCCCCCCAAAGGGGGAAAAATGCTACGGCCACGCCCACCTCACCTCTGGGAACTGGGCCCCAGGCTCCTGCTTCAGTGTTAAAACAGCTCCCCAGGTATCCACAGGCCTCGTTTCCTCCCTTCATGAAATTTCCACTCAAAATCTCTCCCCTGACCCACCCCACATAAAACTTTACTAACACACCTCCCTCTCCCACCCCAGTCCTGCTCTACTTTCCCTGCCAGCCTTTATCAGCCTCCTGACCTCTGACATGGCTATTTTTCCTTTGTCTCACTTGCTGGACCAGAATATTTGTCCCAGGAGAACAGAGGCTGTTTCATTCTCCGTGGAGCCTCCAGCCTGGAGGACAGAGGCTGCCCCACAGAGGGGGCAGCAAGACCTCTGAGAGGGGAGGGGTGGGGAGGACTTGTCCGAGCCAGGCACTGTCCTCAGGTGCTGCTCATTTCAGCCTGTTCGATCTCACAGTCACCCTGGGAGGCAGGTTGTATGAAGAGAGCCTGAGGCACGGGAAGGCAGGTGACTTGGCCAAGGTCTCTGTGTTTGGGCACGTCCCTGACTTTCCATTGACCAGGCTTCCTCCAGTAGGATGCTCCAGGACCGTCTCCAGTCTGCTGTCTGCTTTTGTAGAGAAAGTTCTAGTGGAACATAGCCACGCCCATCATGGCTGCTTTTGTGCCACGGTGGCAGAGCTGAGCCCTGGCAATGGAGAGGATGTGTCCCGAGAAGCCTAGGACACATCCTGTCTGGCCTTTGCAGAAAACGTTTGTGGGCCCTTGTTCTTGAAGGCAACCCGACATGAGAACAAGCAAACTCGTAGTCGTCTGAGGGAGCTGGTCCAGGAGCTTGTCTGGACATTCAGGTGAGTGGAGAGAAAAGAACTCCAGCCTTGGTTCAGCGAACGTGTATCCTCCTCTCTGTTCTGTTCCTCATTAGCGGTGCAATCTCAGCTCATCGCTCCCTGTTCCTGGACCTGTTTCCTCATCTGTGACGGTAACGGTCATGATAGGAAGAGTAATAGCTCTTGCTAAACGCCAGGTTCTGTTCTTCGCATTTTACTGCACGATGATCGTGTTTGATGCTCTCGGTGAATTGCCTGGGCTTTTCATAAATACTCTGACTCTACCCATCCGGGCACCGGGTAGATCTGTACTTCCCACCCACCTGGGAGTCAGTGTGGCCTTGGACTTGTCTGGGGAATGAAGTGTTAGAGGAAGTGACACGTGCAACTTCTGATCACACTCCGCTCGTCCGCGCACACATGCCCTCGGCCTCTTTCCTCGAGGTGCCCTCTCCCATGGCAACCGTAAATGTTCCAGGAAGCGCATGTTCTGTCATCTGGTGGCAGGTGGGGACAGTGTAAACCCTCCTGGAGCATAAGCATTCGATACCCCTCTCTTTTACTTGTTCGTTTGTTTTTGAAGCCACTGAGTTTTGGGGCTGTTCATTATTGAAGCATCAGCTAGCCTAGCACACAGCCATTAAGATTCTCTCCAGGTCAAATTTTAGATGTCAAGAATAAAATTCCTCCCTCTCTGAAATCAATAATGAAATATATATTTTAAAGTGAAAGAAGGAGGTTGGGGGAGGGTGGCAGAGATTACTGAATTGTAGGCATGATGTGTGGTCTCTGTGAGCCGTTTACCCTTTCCCCCTCCCCACCGTTAGTCAGAATGCTCTCAGGTGGCGTGTTCAGCCTACAGCCCAGGCACCTGATGTGTGCACGGCCCTTTGGCTCATGCTGGCAAACTTGCACTGCACTTGGGCATTGGGTGGAATTATTTCACATGTCAGAGCTTTCTGCGTTGTTCTAGAATGGGCAGCGAGTGACTGTTTTAAGATGAGCTGAGGGTCATTCTAAGGTGTAAGTGGCCTTTTGTGTGACCAGCAAAGTCAAAGCCAAGTGGCAGCCACGTGTAAGCTGTGGTGTCTAAGCAGTAGGTGAGACACATGGCTGTGTGAGCTGCTGCCCTGATCCCCAACAATAATGGCAAACATTTGCTGAACACCTGCCCTGTGCGGCCCTGGGCCTCCTCAGATGCTGGCCACTAGGCCACCGCATGGCGCAGCTCCTGGGACCACCACCTCTATCAGGCTGCGCAGCACTGTCATAGAGAACGCGGTGTGAGCAGGCTCCCGGGACTTGCATAAAGTGGTCCCCTTCTCTGACTCTCACCTCCCATGAGCATCTCACCGCCCCGGCGCCCTGGAGGCTGACCGGTTTCCAGGGCTAACTCTCTGGGATTGAGGCAAGGGGGTGGGGTCTCTGGAGAAGTTGAGTGGAGGGGAAGAGACGGAGTGTGACCTTGAACTGCTATTGGGTACAGGAGACAAAGGAGGCTCTAGGGAAGAATGGGGTGAGGGGCTTTGAAAGTGCAGGGGCTCTGTCCCATGTCAGGCGGAGCCAGAGGGGAGGGAACCCTCCTGAGAAGAGTCCCCAGACTCAGGCTGCTATATTTCTAGGTGCCCCAATGCATGACAGTACATGTGGTTAACACATTTCAGAGATGTAGAGGGACGAGAAGGCTTTGTGGGCTAAATGATGTTGTTTCTTCCGATGTGCTTTGCTGTCTTTACATTTTTTACTTGGAGAATATATGGCTTTCATAATCAGGGAAGGCAAAAGCGAGTTTTTGACAAAATTAACTCGTGTGTTGGAAAAAGAGGTAGAAACATAAGTACATATCATTAACTATTAATTATTTACATTGACTTATAATAATGCCAATAATTATACATACATATAATGATACAGTAATTATAATGTAAAGTAATTAACTTACGCTGATTATCAATAACACTGAGAATGCATGAGTGGCAACCATGGCATGGGATGTGTTCATCTTTATTCAGATTTGCGTCTGAGGGAGGGAGGTATTTCTGGCATCTGGCCCATAGGACCTGTGAGCTATTTCCAAGAGTTTGTCATGTCATGTCATGTGAACATCTGTGCATGGGATAGGCAGGCCCTTTGTAATGATCAGCTGAACGGAAAAGCACAGTTCAGGTTTCTAAGCTTATAATCTTTGGAACATCCAGTATATACATTTGAAAATGTGGACTTTCAAATGAGTAAGATTTTGCCTGCATTGTATAAACTCATAAGATATCCAACGGCAAAAAAGAAGTCCTATCGAGTGTGAAGCCCTGGGCAGGTGGGATTTTCAGCCCATGTAATTCTCTAGTGGGGCAGGATTTCTTTAGATCAGTGTACATATGAAAAATGGGGGAAAATCCTCATTTCACGTCTTTTCTTCCTTGCATTTTCCTCAGTCCTCTCTCCCCTGTTTCTGTGATTCCGTACCCGTGTTACCTACAGGAGCTCGGTACGTTTAGGGAAAGACTCCTATTCAATGAGAGCTCGACATGTACTCTGCTATCTCCACATGGATGCATTCTGAGCGTGAAGAGTACAGGCCTTCCCACAGCAAGTGAACATGAAATGAACACAACGTTCTTGTTTTATTCTAATAACCCTGGAAAGCGATCTCCTGTAGCACCATGAGGTAGGAAGACCTTGCCTAGTGTCCTCTACAAGATGAATAATAAATGTAAGAGGAACTATTAGGTCTAGAATGGTGGTAACTTGTAAATATAGGAGGAAATATTAGATCTAAAATGGTGGTAACTTGTGAATGTAAGAGGAAATATTAGGTCTAGAATGGTGGTAACTTATAAATATAGGAGGAAATATTAGGTCTAGAATGGTGGTAACTTATAAATATAGGAGGAAATATTAGATCTAGAATGGTGGTAACTTGCGAATGTAAGAGGAAATATTGGGTCTAGAATGGTGGTAACTTGTAAATTTGGAGCTGAAAGGAAACTTCAGTTCATTCAATTTACTCATAGATGAGAAAAGGGATACCTAGCCTCACTGATGATCATCCAGCCAGTGGCGGAGTCAAGCATAGAACCCTGGTCATAGTTCCCGGCCGAGGATGTATTACGATGGATTGTCTGTCCTGCTCTGTGTCCAGCAAGGGTCTGAGTTCACTCCTCCACTAGCATGTGCCTCATTGCAGATCAGAATTTGTGTGCCATCCTGACATAAACCCTAACATACACAGACTTCCACTCTCTGTAAACTGAATAAAGAGCATTGGAAAAAGAAATTCCATTTTGCTGGCTAATCCCACATGATGGAAAAAAATGAAGAAGAGTGATGAAAAAATGAAGACAGTGGATTTTAAGAAGCACTGATATGAAAGCTTGATTTATGCTCATGAGCAATCCCCACCCCCAATTCTACCTCTTTACATACTGAAATGTTCACCCATTGGATTCCATTTCAAAGCTAAAATTCCAACTTGGTGAAGCTGAGCTGAAGATCTGAGTTGACTCTTGTTTTAGTGTGACCTAAATGTCCAACCCATGCCAACTTTTTCATTTTTTTTCTATTTTGTGTATTAATGGTGCCTTCTTTTTCCCTTGAAGTTTAATTCCATGAAACATCCTATTTAACTGTTCTACTCGCCACCGTCTAAACAATTCTCCAACCAAATGGTTCTGCCTCCTGGCACAATGCCTCCTCTCAGAAGGCCAGAAACACAGATATGCAGCAAACAAAGTGCAACTGTGTCCAAGTTGTTTAAGAGTCCTCCAGTGAGCGCCCACCAATGGGGGGGGGGGGCTCAGGGAGCAGACAAGGGGGCGGGCTAGAGAGGAAGGCAGAGAAATTCAAAGAAAGAGCAACAGTTTGCTTCAAGAAATAAAGTTAAAGAACACCTTTTTATTTATTAAAAAAAAAGAAGGAGGAGGAGGAGGAGAAGAAGGAGAAGGAGAAGGAGAAGGAGAAGGAGAAGGAGAAGGAGAAGGAGAAGGAGAAGGAGAAGAAGAAGGAGGAGGAGGAGGAGGAGGAGGAGGAGGAGAAGAAGAAGAAGAAGAAAACTTAGAATAAGAATGCAAAGCATATAGGATCCAGCATCAGTATTCCCCAGGGAAAGAAAACTGTCTTATCTAGAAAAGTTAAGCAGATGGATGGCTGTTGCCATGGAGATTGTAAGCTGCCTTGGGCAAAGCTCTGTGGGAGTATCTGTGACATTGGGTGTCCATTAGATGGGTGAGGGTGTCCTATTAGACCAAGAAGACACAAGGAGTCAATCTGTTGGCATGGCCAGAGAGTCTTAACATCCCTGAAACGGTTGCATGCCATCAGGAAGTTCATTCTTTAGTGTCAGAAAGAAGAAAGGAATCTGGGTTGGCGGCAGAGGAACATGGATCTGGCTGTTGAAAATGGCCTGAGGCTAGAGAAGAGAGTTCTTAACAATAAGCTATTGATTATGAAGAATTTCAGAGACAAGGCAGGGAAGATATTAATGGAGACCCTGGGTGGGTTGTGAGACTAGACATAATGGGATCATATCAAGTGCCCCCCATACAGTGTTCCGGCTTTTCATCCTTAGGTTTCTATGGAAATGCATGTTTCCTGACTCTTGTAAGCTCAAATCAGCCCAGTGTCCCAGAAAGTGATGTGTTTTTCTCTCTTACCAAGTGAAGCAGTCGATAGAGGAATGTCTTGAAGTCAACCTGTAACCTCCTTTTTGAAACATTTATTTATTGAAAATGACAATGACAGTGGATTGTGACATATAGCTGAATCATGTCTGAAGGATAATGATTGAAATCTTTGAGATTTAATTTGTCACTTACCCCCAAATTATGTTCTTATTTTGAGGAAAACTTAAACCTTCAATTATCCTTCTTTGCTCGAGTTTCTACTTTATTTGATGAGCTGTGTCCAGGTGACACATAGATATTTGGGACCCTTTTGCTAGCTTTATACTTTTAAGCCAGGCTCAATTTTATAAACCAAAGTTAATTTCATCATCTGTCTCAGTAATTCTCAAATAATGGAGTGCACAAGTGAAATTGAGGGTGTTTATGACTTTGGTTAAATTCAGTTTGAAATCCTAGCTCTAGAAATTTCTCTCTCTGTGTATCTCTGTTTTGTCTCTCTGTCTCTCTCTCTCTCTATCAGAGAGAACTAGCCTTTCCCTAGAATAATTAGCAACCCCCGAAGCAGGAGAAGACAGTAGCCCAGGCCTGACTAATGGTCACATGGTCTGGACCTCTGGCTGGCTAAAGATAACATCTTGACCTAAGTTATGTTTCAGTTTCTGAGCCCTAAAATGGACCCACCCTCTGGCTATTTTCCCATGAGACCAGACAGAGAGACGCCAGAACAGACCTCAGAGCTGTCCTCAAGACCTGAAGAAATGATTCATTACCCTTACCTCACTCCTGACCAGTCAGCTCCCAGCATGACCCTGAACCCCTAACCCACATGGTGTCTTGTGATGTTGCCCTGTAGAATCTGTAACCTACAGGCTATCGAGGAGTCCAGGCTTTGGAGCATCAGCTTCCTGTTCTCCAGGATGGCACCATTCATAATAAAACAGCCAATCTTTCTCCACTGCAATTCTCAGTGTTTACCATTTGGCTCTACTAGAGCCCGTGGACCTACTCTTTCAGTTCTGTAACATAAGAACTCACTGAAAGTCTGTTAAATTGTGGATTTCTGGGCCCCACTCCCAGGGATTCTGACTCAAAAGGTATGGGACCTAGGAACCTGCCTTGTGACAAACGCTCTAGGTGATTCCGATTTTCTCCCAGTTGGTCCACCAGCGGTACTTTGAGAAACATTACCTTGCCTCATCCCCTTCCAGTCACTGTCCCCTTCCGCTTATCCTGCACCCCCTCCACTTCCCACCACCAGACAGAACTCTTCAGAATCCACATCAAGGTAAAACTAAGTGCCCCAAACTTTCTCAAAGTCCATCTCACAAGTCAGCAGCGCCCAACTACGTGCCCAATCATCCCAACTCTAACTCTTCCATCCTTTAGAATCAGTCTCTAATTCCACTCGCTCTAGAATCAAGCAAAGTGAGATTGAGATTGGCGATAGCTTTTCTTGAAACAAATCACAATCATCTCTTCAGTCCTTTGGTCCATCAACTATGAAATGAAACAGTTGGACAGGACCAATGGTTCTCAGACTTGTTTGGTAGGCAGAGTACCTACAAATCTTTGTGGCATGCTATAAAATATAGAGCTATTTACTTACTTCCAGTGTATGAACCAAGAACAATTTTACTAAAAGAAAACTTGGCTTTACAATATAAAATCATAACCATGGCCACACGAGGGGCAGATTATCTTTCCCAAAGATAGTCACATGCATCTACATATCCCATCCCACATATTCTTCTTATAATGTGCCTGACACTGCTACCACTGAGAGGTGGGCTCTATATGTTCCCTCACCTTGAATCTGGGTGGAGTTTGTGACTGCTCTGACCCACGCATTTTGATAGAAATTATTACTTTGTGACTTCCAAGCCTAGGTCATAAGAAGAATGCATTGTTCCTGATGCTCCCACCTCTCAGTTACACTTGGAACCCAGCCTCCACATTGAGAGGAAGCCCAATTATCATGAGGCAGTTATTCTGCTATTAAGGAGGCTGAGTCACCTTGGTGTAATGTTTGGGTTAAGGGATGGGAAATTTTTGCCCTGTCAGC
>NW_005877031.1:0-9144 GCF_000147115.1 Myotis lucifugus | reverse complement strand
CAAGCTGCAGGTTCCGGGCAACCTTAGGTTGCATTTGGCGGGATTTATTTTGTCTTTGTTCTTTGTTGTCTTTGTCTTTGTCAAATGGGATAGGGTCAGTCATCTTTGTCGACCCCCTATCAGTCAGGCCCACTCCGGGTGAGTGGAAGGGGAGCTTGATCACCTCCCGGGAAGCTATAGAGCTCCCTCAGGAATTGGGAAATTGTTAGGAATTGGGAGAATTGTTTAAACTCTGAGTGAATGTCTGGTGAAAGTGTGTGAGTGTGGAGGGAGGGGGCCTGCCCTCTCCTCTCCTTTATGTGGCTCCACGACTTCGGTTACGGAGTCCGAGTGGGCCCCAACCTGCGGTTCCAAGATTCGTCATATGGCATAACGTTGACTCACCCCCATGTGGAGGTGACCAGACCCGGGGTTTATACGGGTGCACCTTAGCTACGACGAATCTAAGCTTCCAAGGGACGCGGCCAGGCGGGCATCCGCATGAGGATCTGTGAAAACAGGTCACCCCTTCCCTTGTCTGTCTCTCGCCACCGATCATCATGGGGTCGGGACAAAGTTTGTTTGTGTGGGACTGGCCAAATTACTACAGAGAAGGGAGACTGGATACAGCTCCAGCCTGGGCTGGTCTATTAAGAAAGTGTAAATCATTACTGGTCTGTGTAAAGTAAGAGCTACTTTGATTTATTCTGCTTTCTGTTGATATGCTTGGCTGAACGTTTGGGCTGGTCCCTTAGCAGTCTGCAAATAGTCTCTCGGCAGCTGCGAGAATTATTTTTCTCAGAATCTTTTGCTCACTGTTAAGGAGAATTAGCCCAGTTAATAAAGATTTATCTATCAGCTGCTCTTACCTAGGTTGTAATTTACTGTATTAAACTGAAGTTCTAGGGTAAATTTAAAGGTTATCATGTTAATGCTTTTGATTTACAGCGATTCTATGAATGGGAGTGGCCCACTTTCCAGGAGGGGTGGCCAGATGCAGGGTCTTTTGATCTGACTACTGCCTACCGGGTCCATTACATCATACACGGCCGCCCAGGGCATCCTAATAAAATTCCTTATATTCAGGTTTGGGTTGACATATTGTCCAAGAAACCCCGGTAAATGAGGGCTTGCCTCCCAAGGAAAAATTGTGACAGAGACAGACAATTCTTTTGGCCGGGCCCCAGAAGGGAAAGGCTCCCCCGGTCCTTCAGGGAGAGCAGGAAGAGCCCATTAGCCGGCCGCCCCCTATGGTCCCCTGGCACCAGATCTGGGTGAGCCCGGGCCTCAAGCCCAGGCCACACCACCAGCTCTTGACCGGGAGCCCCTGCCTCCCCCGATGCCAATTGTCTTCCCTCCACACCCACCGATGGGAGGGGCTTTGTCGTCCTTCAACCCCTTCAGTCCGTCCCATACTAGACAGGGACAGCGTATGGGGAGAGAGAGGGGGGGGCGGAAACTGCAGGACCCTGCAACATCCGCCAGTCCTGAAGTTCCTATGTTGCCACTACGGCTGGCAGGCCCTCTAGATCTGGGGCCAGACAAGCAGCCCTCTGGGGAAGCAAGGCAGATAGAGGCGCTATTTCCCAGCTCCAGACCAGATTGGGGAGTGAATGAACAAAGAAGGGGAGCTGGATGCCTGAGCTGCCTGCAGTAGCCCTAAAAAAAAAAAAAGAAGAAGAAGAAGAAGCAGCAGCAGCGAGAAAGTACTTGGGCTTTTGGCTTGCAGGCTACAGCAGTTAAGCCGTAAGCCAGTGATTGTTACTAGCCTTCCTACAGCCCCAGGAATAGAGCAGCAAGCCTGGGATCTATGAAAGCTGCAGATAGAGTTAGTAAAAGCTCCCTGTTTGCAAATGTACTGAAAGGGTTTAGTACCTGTTGCTGCTGGAAGAGGAGGGGCTGATATCCCCTTCCAGTACACTCCCTTCAAAGAGGCCTGGTCGCTGTTCTGCCATAAAGGGGACTGGTGGGAAGACAAGGAAAACAGGGCCCTGGAACTGGTAAACAGAGTTAAGAAAAGGGCACTCTCCCTGGACCTGGGAGCCATCAGGACTTTGAAATTCTCCAAGAGAGGAGAAGTCTGACTCAGAGACTAGCCGAAACCTCGTTAGGTTAGGAGGACTGGAGGCTGCATATTGAACTTATAGACTGCAATTTGCTAGGCAGAGGTCCAAGCCCAGTTGTATAGGGATTAAGCTACCTATGTACAGCAAAATAACTTTCTCCTGTGCCAGAATACATTTTAAGAAAATTGGACAAACTGTATTTGTGGCTAGAAAGAAGAACTGGCCTATGTGTAAACTGTCCTGGAAAAAGGCTATGTGGAATGAACCCAAAAAGTAAAAAGTGTCTAGCTGCCGAGAGGGCAGTTGCCCAGGTGGGCAAAGAAGAATACCCATTAAATTTTGGTCTCTATTGAGAGACAGTTGACAGTTAGCAACCTGTATGCTGTCTTACAGGCCTGTGTGACCATGCCTATGTCAGGGGTGGCACAAAACCTCAACTGTAGGAAACTGGGGAAGGCCTGTCTAGAACAGAGGGGGTTAATAAAGTGGTGAATACTAGCCCTCTGTTACAGGAATTACAGACCCTGTGAGGTCCTGTGACATATAAGACCCTGTAGGGAAATAAAGCTCCTTTAGTCCATTCTGAAAGAACAAATAAAAGACAGATTAAAGGCTGTGTTTCCCTCCAGGCAACCCAACTGGAACCCCTATAGTGACAGGGGAAAGGAGGCTCTCGATCGGTATCACCAGACTCTATTAGGGGGCATCCGAGCTGCTGCTTGGAGACCCACAAACCTCTCTAAGGTGACAGAGACAGTCCAGGGGCCTAACCCTGATGCCCTGGAAAGTCGGAGGGCTGTCAATGTTGCATTTGTTTCCAAGTCGGCCCCAAATATTAGGAAAAAAATGACAGAAATTAGAAGGTTTGAGGGGAAATCAATCTCTAAGTTGGTTGAGGTGGCCCAGAAGGTTTTTGACAATCTGAAGGACCCAATGGCAGGTTTAAACACCTGGATGGCCAAGGTCCTCCTGGCCCTAAACGAGGAAAAAGGCCCAAGGGTCCGGAGAGACAACAAGGGCAAAGAAAAGCCTCGGGGAAGAAAAGGAGTCCAACCCAGGCTTGGGAAAAATCAATATGCATTTTGCAGAAAGGAAGGACATTGGAAAAGGGAGGGCCCTGAACGTGCGGGGGAACCGACTCCCTCCCATGCTGGTGGAGGAGGTGGATTGGGGTTGTCGGAGCTCAGCTGGCCCCCAGGAGCCCAGAATAACCCTGACAGTGGGGGGGCAAAAGGTGGACTTCCTTGTGAAACTCATAGCACCCACTCAGGCCCTCTGGTAGGAAAAGGGAAAAAGAGTAAACATTTCAGCTTCCTGAAAACAGCTGCCTTGAACCCTGCCACACTCCTCCCTGACGAGAAGGCAGAGGCCCCTTTGCCTGACTGCGAGGAGACACTGACTACCCTCACTTCCCTCTGTGAGGACCTTGTGGACCAGCCCTGCAGAATCCGGATGAGACCCTCTACATGGACGACGGGAGCAGCTTCGTAGAGGAAGGTACCCGGTAGCAGGGGGCACATGAGGAGGAGCCAGGGGAGATATAAGAAGCCCTGGTAAGCGCCCCGGCACTGGCCCTGCCAGACCTACCCAGGGACTACAGGGATATATCTCCTCACACTGCCCTTACAGGAGGACATGGGAGCCACCTTAAAGAAGTCTCCTGACCTCATGAGGAAAGGAAAAAGCTGCTGAGATACTTAACCACCTGGCAGCCATATAGGGGCCAAGGAATTGACTAAAAGACCAGTAGGGCCACTAGAAGTTCTCATAGTCCTGCCAGCACGAAGGCTCCCAGAGAAGCCTACTCATTTGCCAGAGGAGCAGAGGCTAGCTGAGAAACTAAGGGCCCGGGAAGGAGAGGCTGGATGGCTAATTCTGCCAGATGGGAGGCCTATAATGCCAGAAGCCCTGGGGCGGACCATCGCTTCCCAGACCCACCAGAGCACCCACCTGGGGGAATGAAGCTATCAGAACTACTGGGAAGAGAATTTTACATCCCAGGGCTCCAGAAAATATCTCAAGAGTTGGCTAGAAGGTGCCAAGTGTGTGCCCGGGTGAATCAAGGGCCCCCTGTTGTGGCCGCACTGGGACAGCGATTCCGAGGTCAGAAACCCGGAGAACACTGGGAAGTGGACTTCACCGAGATACCAGGAGGACAAGGAGGGTATAAATACTTGCTGGTTTTCATTGATACCTTCTCTGGCTGACCTGAGGCATACCCAACCAAGGCAGAGACAGCACAGGTAGTAATTAGAAAACTCCTCACTAAAATTGTCCCCCGGTTTAGCCTGCCACTATACATGGGGTCCGACGATGGCCTGGCATTTATCGCCAATGTTACAATCCATAGTTAAGGCCCTAAGAGTTACTTGAAAATTGCATTGTGTTTGTAGACCACAGAGTTCTGGACAGGTAGAGAGGATAAATTAGATCTTAAAGGAAACATTAACTAAGTTAAAATTAGAGACTGGCGAAAACTGGGTAAGTCTCCTTCCTTTTGCTCTCCTCAGAGCTAGGTACACCCCATACATCCAAGGGCTAACTCCTTTTTGAGATAATGTTTGGGCGACCGCTGCCATTGGTGCCCAGGTCGGGGGAGGAAGAAATTGCCCAGCCATCTACCCAAAGTTTGCTTAAGTCCTTACAGGCTTTGCAGAGCAGCGCCACGTCAGCACAACAGGTGGTGAGAGCCGCACGGGAGGAGGACGCACCGAGAACCAGTCCAACGCAGCCTGCCTTCTCTCCAGGTGACCTCGTCTGGGTGAAACGTCACGACCCTGGCAGCCTAGAACCTAGATGGGATGGACCCTACCAGGTGGTGCTGAGCACTCCAACCACCATCAAAGTTGCAAGAAAGAGGCACTAGAAATTGTAACCCCGTCCTCCTCATGCCTCTCACCTGGTGAACTAACCAATGGGAAGGAGAAAGACATGGGAACTAAGACTCTATGTCAGTGGCCGAGACCCTGGCCAATTCTTCACCATCAAATGCCAGACTCTTCCCCGGTGGCTTGATCCCTGCATTGCCAAATGCTTCCTCAATTTCATATCGTAGAGGAAGGCACTGAATCAAAGATTTGATTCGGGCATAAGACCAGTAGGGAATGTGCTAGGGTGAGGGACTGCGCCATGGAAGGGTTACAGAATGTTACAGAATGTGCTGGGAGGGGGGACTGACGTATGGGGAAGGATTGTGTTGCCAGGCTATGAGGATTGTGTATGTGCTGGGAGGAGGGACTGACGTATGGAGGGGGTTTGCAGGGTTAGGAACCATGGAAGAAAAATTGCTAGATTGTCTTAGACCAGTCAGGTGTGACTCTGTTTACCCCCCTTTGTGCTTATGAACTTTCTGTGAGCTTCTAAGGTAACACTGTTTTGCTATAAAAATCATAATGCACACTTGCTCTTTGCCACATGCCGCGAGGCTTCCCAGAGGGGGAAGGTACGGGCTGTGGTCAGCTGGCCAGCTTAATAAATGGCTTTCAAATTTAAATTCTGAGTCGGTGGTCTATCTCGTTGAGCCAACCCATAACAAAAGCTGCCATGAAAAGTAGTACCCTAAAACATTTTATTTAACCAGCTATAGATTAACTGATGACAGGTTAAATTTCATACATACTTGACTTCTGCTTTGATCTAGTTTGTTCTTGAAATCTGGTTTCTTATCTTCTAAATGCACATGATGACGTGATTCAATCTCCAGAGAAGTCTCTATTGTAGATATTTTTCTTTTGAAATCAGCCATTTCTTGTTGAAGTTTTCTCACAAATGCCTGGTAAGATATTTCTGTTACTGATTTTATAAATCAGATTATTTTAAATTATTTTACTAATTGACTAATTATTGTATTGTTCTCCATACAATCAACTATCAACCTACTTTTGCCCTACCCTGGGTATACCTTGTTAGAGTCATATATTATTATCATAATGTTATGACAATAATCTATGACTGGAAAAATATCACCAGCTACATCAATTCACCTTCTTTTCCTCATATGGACATGCTCCTGTTTGCTTAATCAGGTTAAAGTCACAGAAAATTTAACCCTCCTGCCTCATCAGACAGCTGATTCAGCCCCACTCTCAATTCCCCTCCCCCATAAATCTCAAAGCTTTACAATCTACTAACATCTCAAAGAGAAATGGGCATTAGGTGAATCAAGTGGTAGTAAATTTGATATTATGGAAAATTTTCTCTTTTTATTTATTTTTTAACCAGAGTCTTCAATTAACTTCAGAGTTCCTCACACATTCAGTCCCCTGCTCAAATCCTCCCAATAGGTTCCTAACTTAGAAGAAAAGTCATTCCAATGGCCTTCAAGGCCCTAGGTAATCAGGCCTTCACCTCCCTTCCTGCTACACATAAACCCTGCTACCCCTCACTAGTCTGAAATGGAGATCCAATGCCAAGTTCATGAATCACAGAGAGCTACAATTCTCTCTGTCTTGGACAAACTTATCCCCAAATGATAGTAATTAGGCCTCAAAATGAGAAACATAAGCACATTATTTGTAAAAGTATTCAAAGAAAATTATAAATAGGAGGGGGAAGATTAAATAAAGTATAGATTGGCTATAACTCATCATATTTGTCCCAAATTATGATGTAATGAAAAGTAGATGCCTTGAAAAGAGTTGAGAGATCATATGAATATATTACTTGAGACTGAAATATTTCCAAATTTAATTCAATTTGGCATGAATAAAAATAACATTATACCAACTCAAATATATAAGATGCTACTGAAGGAAAGGTACTATGTGATACAGCATCTACATTTCAGTTCATCTGGAAATCTGAACTTAGCTGTCAAATTAATCCACTTAATTGAATCTTAATTTCAAAGTACTCATTTAGGTAGAGCATTTCCATTTACCTACTTCCTAATAGTTTTAAATTTGGTGACAGAAAGATTAAAATTATTATTCTATCAATGTAAGACCAACTTATTTATATAAATCTGTATGTATTAACAGTGTATAATGTAACCTCTTAAAATTTCATGGGCAGCAAATGTCTTTACTCAAAACAAAGCATCTCTCAGTTCTAAGGTCCATCTACTGACTACAATGTCTGCTTTGAAGCTGATAGAGCAAACATATTTATAAACTATACATTATATATATATATATATATATATATATATATATATATATATATATATTTCAGAGAAGAAGGGAGAGGGAGATAGAAACATCAAAGATGAGAAAGAACGATTAATTGACTGTCCCCTGCACTCCTACTGGGGACTGAGCCTGCAACCGGGCATGTGTCCTTGAGCAGAATTGAACCTGGGACCATTCAGTCCTCAAGTCAATGCTCTATTCACTGAGCCAAACCAGCTAGGGCTATAATATCTACATTTTTAATATTCAACTAGATTCAGCATTTAGCCATCATCAAATATTACTCTGAATTTTCTCTTAGGAAATTTAAAAAATACTGATGTGTCTGGATACTTACATTTCTTTCTGCATTATCATTTTCATACTGGTGTATTGTTTCTTTAAAACTATGCCATTGTTTGAGTAAATCCATCATTATTCCATGCAGCCTAAGAACATACTTTTCATGTTCACAATCAAATATTTTCATGATATCCCGAATCTGATCTTGGGTGTTAATTACCGTCTTTTCTTCTCTCTCAGCTTGGTTGTGATCCTGATCCAGTTGCTGTTGAAGCAACATCATTTCACTCTGTAGGTGAGATAGCCTCTCCATTAAGGATTCCTGCTTTCCAATGTCTTTATCCACTTTACCTGGTTCCTTTTGATGCACGTGTTCAGTTTCTTCCTTTTGACACTGTTTTTGACTGAGGTCTCTTTCTACTCCTTCTAAAACCAATGTCCTTTCTTTCAGAGCATCTCTTATGTGGTGAAGCTCAATTTCTAAGCTACAGTTTTTACTTTCCACTTCAGAAAGTCGTTGAGAAAGAATCTCATTTTTATGTTTTAGGTTAGACATATCCAAATTCATTTTGTCCCATAAACAAGAACATTCATCTCTTACTCTCTGGAAAGCAAGTTCTAGCTCTCTTTTTGATGTCTGACAATGCTCATGATCCTGTACAGCTGTAGCTAGTCTAGACCGGTATGATTCAACTTGTGCTTCCAGTCTTCTTCTGTTTTGTTGTTCGATCTCCAGTTTATGTTTTAGCATCATAAGCTCAGCTCTCAGAACTTCAAGCTGTGCATTGTGTTGAGATACTGTTTCTGTTATTGTGTTTTGAGGATGGTCCTTCTTTTCTTTGCCAATTGCAGTGTTCTCCAAATATTCTTTTCCCATTTCCAGGGTCTGATTTTGTACTGAGTCCATTTCCAGTCTTAGCTTGGCAATTTCATCCCACAACATGTGATTTTCATCCAATCGACATTTTTCTTTTTCAGAACTCTCAGAAACCTAAGTAACACAAAGGAGACTTTTAGCTAAAACATTGAAATAACATGTCATGATAGCCTCTGAAGTTAAAGAATAACCTATGTTATAATAAAAGGTTGCAATAAGTGGATATCTCACTGGAACAAAATAGATTTGGATCCAAACCTCTAACTTTATACAAGCATAAATTCCCCAAAGTTCAAAAATATAATATAATATAATATGATGAATTTTTAAGTGAAAAAATAACAACAGAATTTTAAGCGTCTCAGAATTAGAAAGGGTTTTTATAAATCACCACAAGTCCAGAATGCATTTAAGTAAAAGATTAATAATTCTAATTACACTTACAAATTGAGATTACAGTCTGAACATACCCCACAGGCGAGTAGTATGATCCATGCATATAATAGGATCAACTAAATTTCCCAAAATTCTTTCTCGCCAATATTATCCCATATTCTACTTTTCTAATACTTTCATAGTCATTAACAAAAACTATCTCTGTTAATAACTGATAATCATGCATTTTCCTGAGCACTTCTATATCCATCAATGAACTCATTCAGTTATCACAATCTGGAATGGAGGGGTCAAAAACATAAACACGTTCAGGATTTCCCCCAGGTTTTCAGACTCTACAATTTGTGATCTTGTGCCAATCCATAGTTCTCCTCTAGTGTAGATACAGAAACACAAAAGAAGCCTATGTTCAAAA
>NW_005877030.1:0-9144 GCF_000147115.1 Myotis lucifugus | reverse complement strand
CAGAATTGCTATATCGGGGAACTTTGAGCATGACACAAATTTTGTCTTTGATTTTGCAAAATAAAATTTTTAAAATGGTTGGATGGAAGGGAGATCTCAAGTTCTTTAATTGTTAGACTTTTCTTTCTATCCTTCTCCCCACTTCCATTTAAAAAAATGATTTGTCTTGAAGTAATAGATATTGCTTGAAAGAGAAAGCTGTAGAGTTGTTCATCTTAATTTAAATCTGAGAGGAGGAGGTGTGATTTATATTGTAAGAAAATTAATAGTCTTGTTTTACATCATGCCCATGGCACTTGCCAACTAACAATTACTGCTTACCTACCACTTCCACTCTCATTGTTTCCCCTTAGGCTATTTATTTATTTATTTATTTAGGTATTTAATATCTTTTATTGATTTCAGAAAGGAAGGGAGAGGAAGAGAAAGATAGAAACATCAATGATGAGAGAGAATCATTGATCAGCTGCCTCCTGTATGCCCCACGCTGGGGTCAAGCCCGAAACCCAGGCATGTGTCCTGACCAGGAATTGACTGTGACCTCCTGGTTCAGAGGTTGATGCTCAACCACTGAGCCATGCCAACCGGGTCCCCTTGGGCTTCTAATAGCAGAACCTGTGGATCACAGCTGTCCCTGTACTTGGATTTGTTGGACGAGTTGGAGTAGTCTGGAGCGCATCTTTTCTGCCTTCTCCTCGCTGTGGGCATGCTTTGTCTTTCCTTCTGCCACACTTTGCATCCTCCTCTCCATGAAACATTGACTTCAGTATTCACTTGACCAGCAGGAAAGGGTAGGTTATTTCATCCATTGAATGCTATGGCCTACAAGTTTAAGAAACTGGTTGTTCTGTTGTCTGGACAGCATAAGAACAAATTATAGTGGAGCTACTCTTCTGGCTTACAAGATGGTTTTGCACTAACTGAAGGTATTTATTTTAGAAAGCGAACTAAATTCACATTGCTTCCACACAGTTGTGTTTCTAAGAAACTCAAGGTGAATGCAGTAGACTGCAGCCAACTGAACCCAGCTGCACAGGAATTTATAAAACACACACATACCCCTGAATATCTACCAGTTACCTCAGTTCACCACGTGTATGATAGGCCACGCCCACACACATCTGCTGTTAGAACTTTCAGATCCTTTTCAGATAACCCTCCTTCCATCAATTCACAAGTTGCAATTGTTCTGCAAACTTCAGGTTTTTTTTCCCCAAGGTAAAGTGTCATATTTTTTTGTAGTACTTATGTATTCCATAATCATTTCATGTGTATAAAACTGTGCAACCATTTTTATTAGGTTCCTCCCATTTAAAAAAATGTGTCACTGATGAGATTTCTGAGTGTTGGGTCCCTAACCCCATTTCTTATAAGCCCTGTAGTTTTTATGGCATGATTTTACACAGCACGGCAATTTTAAGGAATGCAGAGGTCGTATCTAGCAGAACTGACTAGATTTTAAATTCAGTTTTTTACTTTATTTCTATTTTGGAGCAACAAGTAATACAATTCTCTACTTCTCCTCTTCCTTCCCCCAGCCTTTTTTGATAGTGCTGTTAGTTTATTGTAAGATTCCTGCAAAGTAATCTGCTGGCTAGTTTCTGTGAGAAACAAGTCTGTCTGCATTTACTTGGACTATGAACACGTTCTGCAGATATACACCTTTGAAACCAGGCTGAAACCTGCAGGAGTCTGTGTTAGGTTCAGAGATATTAATTGATGGTAGGCATGCATCCTTGTTTTTCCATGCTCTGAACATGAGAGAACATTTGCAGTAAAAACTTTCATATATGATATTTAATAAATATGCATATGAATTATACATATGAAAAAAACATTTTACTCAGGATTTTATTTTTATTTTGTGTATCTTAGGCCAGGTGAACCATATTACATCTATGGTATATGCTTTTACTATGATATTTACTGTTATTGTCTTTAGAAACCTCTTTTTTAAATGTTATTGAACAAAATTATAAGATATTTAAAGTGCACATTATGATTTGCTATACGTATATACTGTGAAAGGATTTCCCCCACATGGTTAATTAACATTTCCATCACCTCACATATTTATCTTTTTTTTAAAAAAAGAAACTCCTTTGCTTTTTTATACTCCTTATACCATTCATCATATGCACTTTGTACAGCCACAGTGCATGAAACATAAGTTATAGAACAAAATGTTCAATGATGTGATGGAAATGTATTTGTTCACAAAAGCTGAAAGGAGATATTAATATTTATTAACCTCCTTCTATGTTCCAAGAAGTTGGCTTCTTGCTCACTGATAATATATCTTATTCAATCTTCACAATATCCCTTCTAGTTTTTACTCTTCATTTTAACAGATGAATAACCTGAAGCTCATGGTAGCTCATTAACTATCCCAATATCAAGTGGCATTAGAATCATGTGTCAGTTTGGGTCCCCTGATAAGTGAACACAAAGATGAGATTAGATTCACAAGAGATTTATTGAGGGAAATGCTTGTGAAAGTTAATGGAGGGAGTCAGGAGAGTCTTGGTACCATGGTGCAGGTCTGACACCTGGGAAAGGAGAGAAAAGAAAGGAGGTATTGGTAGGAAGAGACTCAAACTTCATGGAGGTCTGAGAAAGACTCAGCCAAACCAGTGCCTCAGGGATTCCCTGAGCAAAAGATGCTCATTAGAGGAGTCCTGCATTGGGCAGAAATGGCCGAGCTCTAGTCCAGCTGCCATACTCCATCATCGGTTGGGAGCAGCCCCAAGGAAGCATGAACGCTGTAAGCTCCAAGTTGGAGCCTAAGGTGTGGACAGCAGGAGGCTGCCTATCAACTGTGGTCCCGTGGGAAGATGCTGTTATGGGGAGATCAGAGCAGTGCACCCTAAGGTCACCCACAGTCATAATGCAGGACAGGATATGCTTGAGTCCCAAGTTCTTCTCTACATGGGTAATACACAGGGTTAGTGGCAGGGGTTGTTTTCCACCAACCAAAATAACACCTCCAAATAATATAATGTAAGTAAAATTTGTGGGTTTGTTGTGCAGGCACAGCTTCAGGATATGTTTGCAAGTCTCCTAGCTTTCACCAGCTGGCTTCATCTAAGTCCCTCCTAAAGAGGAATTCTGTAGCTGCCACTTCAGAGCCAAGGACAGAGAAGACATGTTCCAAAGCCATGGTTCCTAATCCTGGTAGCACATTAGAGTCACAGCGAGGGCACGGTTAACATTCCCTATGGCCAGTCTTTACCTCCAACCAATTACATAAGAATCTGTCAAGGTAGAGCTTAGGCATCAATAATTTTTAAAGGTGCCCAGGTGATTTCAATGTGCAGCTATTGTTGTAAAGGATATCCACCTGAAATAAAAGAATATATACATCTTTGAACATTCTTCTAAGAACCTAGTCTCTCAACCAGTCCCACTCATATCCACCCCAGGGAGTTACCCAATTAGTTCAAGACTGTTCCTAAAGGCCATCAAGCTTATTATTATTATAATTATTATTTTTGGTCTTTGTGACAGGAATTCTATATAAGCTTTTCCTGTATCTCATTTATATTTGCATTCACATTTCTCTTTCACCATACTTTAGTTTGAACACATGTGTGTATTTTTAAATAAAATAAAAGTTATGATACAAATTAGAGTGGAAGTAGAACAGTGAAACTACTGTAAACAGTCAATGAGGGGGTGAATGGTCTGTAGAAAAGTAAAAAAGATTAATAAAACTAACTGAAAATTTATTTTAAAAAATTCTCATCATGCACTGGCAACTCCAAAACTATGTCAGGGATAAAATATTCCTTCCTAAAAAATATTATCTTGGTCTAAGTTTTAAATCGCAAAATATCACTTCTTTAAAATGTTTCCCTAAGGAAACATTGCATTTTGTGTTGTGTTCTCCATGGAATAATCCCATTTATATAGTTGGCCTTTGATGTAGGTGAAACATGTCTTGTTTGCAGTTTGTTTGTAAAGGTTTGGCTTCTTTCCAGCTTGCTTGTCTCCAACCCCTGTATTAGTACAGAGTCCTATGTAGGTTAAAAATAAGTGGTGGCAACAGCAAGGGTAAAGAACTAAGTGGTGGCAACAGCAAGGGTAAAGAACTAAGACTTGAGTTATTTCCCTTTTGTCTTTCTATGTGACAATTTGGAGTTTTGTGTTTAAGGTGTAAATAGTGAAATAGTGAAGACCAAAAGAAGTAATATTTTTGTTTGGCAAGTACAAATTTTAATTCTTATATAAAATGTTTTATTAAATTTAAATAATGTTTTCAAAATTAAAATTTACTCTTCTTATATTTAATTTCTTTAAAACTAAAGAACTAGTCAAGGAAACAAAACATTACATCAGTATGATTTAGAAGGTTCAGACATTTTGGTTTTATTAACATTCACTTAAAAACTGGCACAATTATAGATACACAAAATTTAATAAAAGGAAAGGTTCACTGTTTTTATATCTTTTCTGCCTATCACTCATTCCATTTCATGATTATTATTGAAAACTAGAGGCCCAGTGCATGAAATCGTGCACTGGGGGTGGGGTCCCTCAGTCTGGCCTGTGCCCTCTCACAGTTCGGGATCCCTCTTGCAGTCTGGGGGATCGGGCCTAAGCAGGCAGTCAGACATCCCTCTCGCAGTCTTGGGCTCTCACAGTCTGGGACCCCTCATTTCTTACTGCCCACCTGCAGTGGAGGGGAGAGAGGCTCCTGCCACTGCTGCTGCACTCGCCAGCTGTGAGCCCGGCTTCTGGGGAAGCACTGCTCAGCCAAAAGCTGGGGTTGCTGCTCCTTAGTGCTGCCACAGATGGGCTTCTGGCTGAGCGGTGCTCTCCCTGTGGGAGTGCACTGACCACCAGGGGGCAGCTCCTGCACTGAGCGTCTGCCCCCTGGTGGTCAGTGCGCATCATAGTGACCAATCGTTCCACAGGTCATTCCGCCGTTTGGTTGATTTGCATATTAGGGTTTTATTATATAGGATAATTTTGTTGTACTTAGTAGGAAAGCATTGAAAATTATTCTTCTCTCAGTGCCAAATAATCCAGATATGACACTGCTCATCTGCTTTTGCAAAGAGCTTGAAAGTCACTGTAATGGCCTCATTCTTCCACCTTTAATGTGTCAGTTTTTCCTTTTCTCCATTCTTCCCTCCTCCTTTGCTTATTACTAGCATCCAATCTCCTAGGACAGAAAATGTCTCCTAAAAATGTAGAAAGAAGCCACTAATTATATTTATAGTTGTGGTTCTCCTGTGTTGTCAAAGAGGCTTAAAGTAATCCTGCCTCCAATGTGGTCAAAGATTAGCTTAGAAAGACTGAAAAAATCAGTGAGATTGATTTGTCCAATACTAAAGAAAGTGTGATGAGTATTCTACTGAGAAAGGTAATCTAATTTGAGCTGTCCAAAGGAGATTGATCAGATTAAATGATCACTGTATACTATGAGTTTTGTTTAGCAGAAATGTTCAGACATTTAATTGCTTTTAAGTTGGTAAACAAAACTGACAACTTCTTTCTAAAGTGCACCGTTGAGAGTGAAAGAAAAAAATATGAGTCTTCGTAGATTTAGGGTATTAAAGCATGGAAGTGGAAGAGGTATAAGATTGGAGGAGGCATTGTACACCTGTCCTCCTGTTTCCAAATAGAATCACATCAACACACTCTTGGAGAACCACAAAGGCAGAACATATTAATGGAAAGACTTGACCTAGCTGGTTTGCCTCAGTGGATATACTGTTGGCCTGCAGACTGAAGGGTCCCAGGTTTGATTCTGGTCAAAGGCATATACCTTGGTTGCAGGCTCCATCCCGGCCCTGGTCAGAGGCAACCAATTGATGTGTCTCTCTTACATTGATGTTTCTCTCTCTCTCCCCCTCCCTTCCACTGTCTCTAAAAATCAATGGAAAAATATCCTTGGGTGAAGATTACCAAAACAAAACAAAACAAAGAAAAGAAAAGACTTTGGAGTTGGTGCTCTGGGTTCTCATTTCATTTATTTACTAAACTAGAGGCCTGGTGCATAAAATTTGTGCACTGGGGGAGGTGTCCCCAGCCTGCACCCTCTCCAATCTGGGACATCCCTCTCACAATCTGGGACTGCTGGCTCCCAACCACTCACCTGCCTGATCACCCCCCAACCATTCCCCTGCCAGCCTGATTGATGCCTAACTGCTCCCCTGCCAGCCCAATCGCCTCCAACTACCTACACCTGCTGGCCCTGCAACCCCCAACTGCCCTCCCCTGCTTGCCCAGTCGCCCCTAATGGCCTTTCCCTGCTGGCCTGATCACCCACAAGCCCAGTACACCATGGTTTTAGCTCTGCTCATTACTTTGCATTTCAGTTCCATAGAAATTATATAGAAATACCTGTTAGGCTTTTCAGACAGTTCAGAAACTCTTGTCATAACTTGTCTTTGGGACCTTTGGCCACTCCTTTTAGTTACAGACACTGCTGCATTGACCAGCTCTCTGTGGAGAAGCCAAACAAACTTCCCACAGGTGCAACTAAATAGCACTCACTGTGTGCTGTCTGACCTCCTGCCCCCAGCTCCTTGTTAAAGACAGCAGATGCTGTGATCTCAAGCATGTACAACCCAGAAGTGTGTCATAGGTGTGGCTGGGGGAGAGGTAAAAATTGTGTAGGAGAGCTTTAACCAGTGGGAGATGGAAGCCTTCAAATAAATTCTTCCTTTCTTCCATGGATTAGGAAGTCATTTATATAGCCTCTCAGAGGATAGTCTTAGGAGATGATCAATCAGTCATAATACATTGAAGTGGCTTTTCCTTCTGCCCTGTCTCATTCCTCTTTTCTTTCATTTTTGCTCCATGGGTTTATACTACCTAATAAAGTAGTAAGCCTTTGTCCAAGGCTGTGCATTCTTGGGAGTCCAGGTTAAAACAGGTATTTATCTTGTTTCAATCCTGTCTTTCTGGCTTTATCTGTCCATATTTTATCTATCATTGCTGTGTGGTTGGAGCAGAGGTGGTATAGCTTACTGTTTCATCTTGACTAGTAGTCATTACCTTTGACTTTGTAGTTTTTCTTGCTGAAAGACATCAGCATTGTTTTCCATTCACCAAGAAACCTTTAGCAGTAGTTATTGATACATTTCCTATTACATATAAAGTAATATGAACAAACTTGTAGCAGAGATCTTGACACAGAAGAGGAACATGGTAAATATTAATTCCATTTCTGTACCTTTTTCTAAAGTATTCTTTTAGCAAAATAATATTTCCTTTCCTGTGATTTGTACCTATTTACTCATGTCGAATTTTCTTTTTCCATATCAGTCTTTCTCCCAAGACTGTGAATTTGAGGACAGGAACTGTATCTCATTCACTTTGCAAATAGTACAGTGCCTGGCACAGTTGGCTCTCAGTTAATGAGTGTAGAACATACCTGACATTTGGAGTATACATGAATAAACAGGCATAGACATTTTGGGTGTGTAATTGTAATTCTCTTTATTTCTTTCCTGAGCATATAAAACAATCAGTAGGTACTTAGCAGGTTTACGGTTGTGGTGGCATGTGTGATTCCTGCTGCTAAGTACAGCTGCTTGAGCAAATGTGTTCACTGATGTGATAGTTTATCCGGAAAAGGGAAGACTCTACAAATAGCAGGCTTCTAGTAAGTCAAGGTATAACTCATAATGAAGATTCTATAATATCACGAGACAAGTATCTCATTAGCAATAAAAGCTATTAATGTCACTGTTCTTAATGAAGGGTTGAAATAGCATCCCTCATTAGAACAGAAAGGGCAAGAGTGATGTAATCAACATTGTAGATAGAGAGTTGGTGAACGTTTGGATGTTGGGAGTAAAATTTAAAAGCTGCAATCTAAAATGACTCCACGGTTTAGAATTAGGGTAATATGAAAGAATGGTTTTATGAGACAGGAAAATAGGAAAAAATAAAAATGTTTAAAGAAAGTAGATTAGCTTGGTCTTTAACCTGACTTTTAAATTAAAGAATGTTCATTCTTTCAAGAATTAATCCATTCAATTTATGTTGAACACCTATTATTACCGGACATTGTGGCAAGCTCTGAGCACACAAATGACACTGTCTGTCAGGCATCTCCTTAAAGAACTTTATAAATTAAAAATTCTTATTATTGAACTGGCAATCATGACGTAAAAATTAAAGAGATGAATTTAATAAAAATAAATTTGTGTGAAAAAACTTGGTGTCTGTTAATAGTATATAATGGTTACCTCTTAATATCAAATATAACCTTACGGTCCATTAATGCAAATGTACAATAAAACAAGGGATATAGTAGGACATGCTTGTAAAAATGAAGACTTTGTGCTCCAATGCTCTGGGCATTTTTCTGTCAGTTGTGCTGTGGGATGAAATTCTCATAGAAAAGAGAATATTAATTTATAAGGTTGGTTAGAGAAAAGGTTCTTATGGTTGCAAAAAGATAAAAAAAGGTCACAGTTAAAGATCCTTCTATCCTTCTATCTTCAGATGTTTAAAAATATTGAATTCCTTTAAGAAGAATCTGTTAGGAGAACATGGTGGTATATACATTTTAATTCTTTGTATTCCAGTTGAATTTGCAAAGTTAAATAAGTAATTATTTCTGGGTGGGTATTACTGATGTTGCACTTGTTTGTAATTATTCATTCACCTATTCATCCATTTATTTATCAAGCATTTACTAAGGGGCTGCTAAGACCAAGAAATAAGGAATAAAAACAAAAGAGTATATTTGCAAAATAACTGAAATGGTAGTAAGGAAGAAAAAAAAGTAAATAAATGAATGGAATGCAATGTGATAGGTCATATATTAGAGGCAGTGGTAGCCCTAAGTAAGAATGATCAACTCTGCATGTATCTGAGGGTGAATTACAGAACTGCTCTTGAAGAATGAAGTTTATATGGAGGATGTGGAGGGAAGGACAGACATTTCAGTATCAGGGAGTCATATGTGCAAATACACCAAGATACAATGCACTACAATCTAAGTGTTTTCAGGATTCTGTAAGTAATTCAATATAACAACAACACCACCTAACAATTATTTTTTGCTTAATATATTAATGTCTAAGGTATCAGTCTAAACATGTTAGATGTATTAACTAATCTTCATAGCAATCTAGAGTAGTCTGGCTTCAAAATCTCTACCTTTCACTCTCAAGATAC
>NW_005877029.1:0-9146 GCF_000147115.1 Myotis lucifugus | reverse complement strand
TCAGCCCCGTGGTTGGATTGTGCGACCTTTCACATATTCTTCATCTCTTACCATTTCTATCAAGGAGTATGTCAGAGCTCCTCTAGTACCTGATGTGCTTTCTTAGGTCTGCATTCATTACACCAACTACTTCGGGGTGTTTGTTAGGGGCTGGGTGCTGGGCTGGGTGGTGGGAGCCAGTGGTGAAAGGGTGAGACATCTAGAGGGGGGGTGCACAAGACAAATAAGTTCATTAGTAAGTAGGTGATCTCAGCTGAGGGTAAGACCTCCGCATAAAACAAGACAGAATGTGATAAAGGAGCACAGAGCACAGTCCCAGCTTCCAGGCTACGGCTGGAGGCTGAGAAGGAGCCGGCCCGTGGGTGGCTGGGGGCTGAGTTCGGGACCATTTCTGCCTTGTTCTGCTACAACGTGTGGCACAGGCAGATCTCTCACCTGATGCTCTGAATGAATAGAACTTCTGTTTAAAAAGGAAGGGCACCAAGTACGGAAAATGAATTCATAATTTATTAGAAACTGGGACGGCATCTCTGACCGGGAAGGGGCACTTGACGTTTACTTAGTTCCCTTTCAGGATCACATGCTGGAGCAGTTGGAGGGGCTACACCACGTCCAGGAAAAACCACTGCGATGGAAAAGTCCATTACTCATGGTCTCCTCCGGCAGAAAGGAGGGAAGTTTCCTGTTCCAGGCGGATTCTCTTGCCCTTTTAACCATAAGTGGAAAAACAGAGGTGAAAAGAGTGAGAAAGAAAGGCAGGCGCTATGGGGGTCCCGTCTGCCTGTTTTAACGGGACGAGTGCCCTGACTTTGGATTTGGTTTCCCCACAGGCATGTGCAGTCTTTCAGGCAATGGGCTTAAGTTCTGTAAAAGCTAATATCATCCATGTTTGAAAAAATGACGGAAAAAGACCTTTGAAATTCAAAAGCTACTAACAATGCTCCAACATTTACTGAAAAGAGCATATATTCACCTTCATTTATTTTCTAATGTTAAGTGCTACATGCAGTAAAATAGTAGTCAACAGCCCACACTGACTGAGTGCTGACTAGTGCTCGGCATAAGCCCTGTGCTTTCCACAGATTATCTTCTTTTTTTCTGGCAACAACCCAACGGAGTGGTACTAGTTTATTTCCATTTTACAAACAAGAAATCGAGGCTTGTAACAATTTCTTGTAAGAGAATCTGGTAATGAAACTCTCCCCAGTTGGGTGTAGAGAACAGGATTTGAACCCATGGCCCATCCCACATTATTTTTAAAAAATTAATTAATTATTATTTTTTAAATTGATTTCAGAGAGGAAGGAAGAGGGAGTGAGAGAAACATCAATGATGAGAGAGAATCATTGATCGGCTGCCTCCTGCACGTCCCACACTGGGGATCAAGCCACCATCTGGGCATCAAGCCACCATCTGGGCATGTGCCCTGACCGTGAATTGAACCATGACCTCCTGGTTCATAGGTCAACACTCAACCACTGAGCCACGCCGGCCGGGCCACCCCACATTCTAAAACAGGCCATTGCACTCGGCTGCCGCAGTCAATAAGAAATGCATGCAGGGTTAACACTGCAGCTGCTGTCAGACTTCCTGTATTTCAGCGGAATCTGTTTGTTTTGTTTTGTTTTTCCCTTTCTTTTCCTTGGCATTCCTTTGAAAACAAAACAAAACACAACTTTTTATGGTGGAAAATTTTAAGCACTCACAGAAGCGACAGGCTGGTGTAAGGAACCCTGCTGTATCCACCCCAAGTTTCAACAGTTACCACTGCCTCGCCAATTTGGTTTCACCAACATGTTCACCTATGTTCTGTCCTTCTGTATGTACTATTCTGAAGCGAATCCAAGACTTAAAAATAATTTCATCTGTAAACATTTCAATATAAAAGATAAGGACTCTTTAAAAACATAACCCCATTACCTAAAGAAGGTAATAATAGTTTCTTAATGTCATCGGATATTCAGTTAGTGTTAAGATTTCCAATTGTCTTATTAATGTAAATTTTTTTTTCAAATTTGAATCCCTTCCTTAGTCAGGGGGATTAAAAGTACAGCACAGGAAATATAGTCAATAATATTGTAATGACTATGTATAGTGCTAGGTGGGCACTGAAAATATGGGGGGGCACTTTGTAAAATATATAATTATCTAACCACTATGCTGTACATCTGAAACCAATACAAAATAGTATTGAATGTGAAATGTAATTGAAAAATAAAATAAAGAATCCCTTCCCTTCTCTAATGTTTTCCTGAGATGCTGGCAAATGTTTCCAGTCAAAACTACCACTGTAGCCCAGCCAGGTGTGGCTCAGCAGTTGAGCATCAACCCAGGAACCAAGAGGTCACCGGTTCAATTCCTGGTCGGGGCACATGCCCGGGTTGTGGGTTCGATCCCCAGTAGGGGGCCTGCAGGAGGCAGCTGATCAATGATTCTCTCTCATCATTGATATTTCTCTCTCTCCCTCTCCCTTCTTCTGTGAAATTAATAAAAAATATTTTTAAAAAAACTACCACTGTATTAATAAAAGCAACACCAGCACTTGTACTCTTTAATGTAAAGGCATTGTTTTTCTTTTAGAATTTCCTTTTACTTCTACCCACTTATTCTGAACTTAAACATGTTCCTTTTATCAGCACACTCCCAGTTCCTTTTCCATTCTTTCCTCAAAGGCATTTTACTTTGAGCTTTTTTTTTTTGGTTACACAACTCTTCTATAAGCTCTGATCTTCAAGTACTGAGCATACAGTATAGCAGAATGCTTTTTTTCCCAGTAACAGACAAAACGTGAGAATCCTATATAATAAAGAGCTAATATGCTAATTAGACCGAACAGCAGATCGACTATCCGGACAACCTTCCGGACAAAGCCGGGGCTGCAAGGGCCAAGGCAGCCGGGGCTGTGAGGGCCGAGCTCCTTGCACACATTTTGTGCATCGGGCCTCTAGTCTATATATATAAAAGCCTAAGCAACTGTCCGGCTGTTTGACCATTCGCCTGGTAGCTATGATGCACAATGACCGTCAGGGGGCAGATGCTCTGACCAGTAGAGGAGGGATCTTGATTCCTCGCAGAATCGGTCGTGGGTTAGGTTGCTGCTGGGGCACTGTTGGCCCCAAATCTGCTTCACCCACACCGCTGACCCAGAGACTGGTTTCAGCTCGATCCCCACAGGCCAGGTCGAGGGCCTCTATAACTTCATAACATGGATCTGTTATTTCAGAACCTAAAGGTAGGGCAGCTCCAAGGTTGGTGCGATCTGCAGGTTAGCAGAGCCAGCGAAGTACAGGTTCCTCCCAGGTTTCCACTCCGCATGTTCTCCTCAAGCTACCATTCCACGTGGGGGCAATAGAGCTGCCACTCTTCCAAAGAGGACCCTCTCTTTCTTTCATCTCTTTAGAGAGCTTTTTAAGAAATGCATCAGCAAGCCACCTCCACTGGCCAGAGCTGGGTCATATGTTTACCCTGAACCAGTCCCTGCAAGAGGAATAGGCCATTATGATTGGCTGGGAGCACAGCTTCTCATCAGTGTGTGGACACAATGGGAAACAGTTATCCCGAGGTAATGGTCCTTAGCCCTCAGGCATCCTGAGTCCCTCCAACGGGCACCTCAAGCCCCAGCAGCCTCAGGCACATCTGCCCTGGGTACCACACAGACGTCACCATTTTGTATGCGCTCTGTGACATGAAAAATGCTGGGAAGCACTGTCTTAGAGACCAATCGGGAAACCCCAAGTTACATGGGGGTGCTATCGATGCCTGAACCAAATCGGGCCTCTCAGGACGGAAGGAGGCTTAGAAAACAAACAGGACCGAGAGAACCATAGGGAGCAATCACAGCCAGGATCGTGCTGTACAACCGCCCTGTCTGCGAACCGCCCAGCTGCTGCCCTGATGCCCTGACTTCCAAGCTCTCCCTCCTGGAGCTCAGCACCCGAGGGCAGGAGCGTGTGGCATCCACTGGGAGGCTGAGGCGCTGGGCCTGCCCCCGGGGAACCGGGGCAGATGGAGGGTCTGGCCCCTGCAGCCACGGCAGAAAGCCTGCACTGGGACCTGCCCCTTGGACAGTAGCCTGCGGGCACTGTTAGAAGGGAGCAGGCTAACAGGATGCAGGCCAGCTATAAGGGGACAGAGCCCTCTTCCAGGGCTTCCTGTGGCAATTCCAACTGACCTCTAGTTAGGCTGGCCCTGGGGCAAGTCTGCATCCAAACAGACCTGCAGGCCAACCCATCCTTTCGGAACAAGCGGGGCACTTAGGGGACCAGCAGTGCCAGTCATCTCCCTCTAAACCAGTGGTTCTCAACCTTCTAAACCAGTGGCCCTTTAAATACAGTTCCTCATATTGTGACCCAACCATAAAATTATTTTCGTTGCTACTTCATAACTGTAATGTTGCTACTGTTATGAATCGTAATGTAAATATCTGATATGCAGGATGGTCTTAGGCGACCCCTGTGAAAGGGTTGTTCAACTGCCAAAGGGCTCGCGACCCACAGGTTGAGAACCGCTGAACAGCCTGGCGTCTTCCACAGTGAGGCAACCAACAGCTTCACGGTCACGTGCGGCTATGAAATCTCATTGAGACAACTGAACTCTGGTTAAGTTATGTTGACGCTAATAAATGTGGGTTTAGAGGGACAAATAAGCTTCAAGGCCTCAGGCACCTAAGAATGAAAAATTAATATTCTGTTTTTCTACTGCAAACTTTATTCCTTGTATAAACAGATGATAAATAAATGCCTTGATCACTTTCCAGTGTTCTAAACGAAGTGCAAAGCATTCACAGAAGAGGTAAAATTGCTGAAATCCACTAAATAGTAAATGGGGAAGCCATACAGCTACCCCCCATAGAGGCTCCAAACCCTTTATGTGTATTCTATGTTTTTTCCTATCCATACATACCTGTGATCGAGTCTACTTTATAAATGAGGCACTGTAAGAGGTTAACAATAACTAATAATAAAATAGAACAGCAATAACAATATTCTGTAATGAAAGTTATGTAAATGTGGCATTGCTAAGGAGAAATGGGTGACTTTGCCCTGGCCCGTGTATCTAAGTGGTTAGAGCACCATCCGTGCACCAAAGGGTCATGGGTTTGATTCTCAGTCAAAGGTACATACCTAGGTTGTAGGTTTGATTCCTGGCCCTGGTTGGGGTGTGTGTGAGAGGCAACCAATCAATGTGTCTCTCTCACATCGATATTTCTCTCTGTCTTCCTCTCTTCTACTCTTTCTAAAAAAACGTCAATGGAAAAATATCCTAGGGTGAGGATTTTTTAAAAAAAGGGGTGACTTGAACACAGCACTGAGATCTGTGGACTGTCAATCTGAGAACCGAGACAGCCACTCAGTATGTGGCCTGGAGACGCTGGGCAAAGGGATGATTCATTTCTCAGGCAAGACCAAGCAGGATGGTGTGAGATTTCATCATCTTACTGAGAATGGCATGCAATTGAAAACTTAAGAATTTTTTTATTTCCAGAATTTTCTGTTTAATATTTTGGACTGCAGTTGACCACGTAACTGAAACTGCAGAAGGTACATGATGGATACGGGGAACTGCTGTATGAAACCAATCAGCACAGTGAATGTGACAGGAAAGAACTATTCGCAGCTCTTTCTAAACCCTGTCTTGGTGCGTGACGGAGGGCTATGTGAGACTGTACCTGAGACACTTGGATTTTCACCAGCCACGCTCTGCATAAACTCACTTTATCTACACAAGGAGGTTCCATGACACTTTGCGATGACAAACATTTTCTAAGAGACTAAAATTTTCTCTCAAGTCTGAGTTGAAAGCGTGCAGAACAGTTCACAGAGCGATGGAGGTCGAACGCTTGCCCTGTTGTCGGATGAGAACACTGACAGTGCTCCCAACATTATGGCCCTTAAGCAAGTTATGAAGACTGCACAGCTCCCCTAATAAATAAAGTAAAATAAAATAATGTAACTTTTGGGCTAGTAGGTGGTATAAATAAAAAAAAGTATGGAAATGAGGATTCTTGCTCATTCATGGAAGCATAAATTGTACAACCTTTTTCAAAATCCAAATTCCTTCCAAACAAGGTGTTTTTCTTATAGAAATCCTCCCACAAATGTTTCACTTATAGGGATGTGCATTGTAGCACTGTCATAGCACAAACTGGAAACCACCTACCTGTCCATTCATAGGGGCCGGGGGAAGTTGAGTGTGGTACAATCATACCATTGAACACATACAAGTTGTGAAAAATAATGAGGTAGGTCAGTACCTAAGACATGTTAGTAAGTAAATACATTTCAAAATAAAATGCATATGATGACTTCATCTCTGTAAAATTTATATTGATGTAATATGTATGTCTCTATGTGTTTAGAAAATATCTGATGAGTGTGTACCCCTGACAAAGTACTCTCACTTTTAAGCCATGCATTTCTATAACAATTCAATTAATGGACTTATTTTAATGACTTAAAAAATCTATGATTATTAGATGAGCACAGATATTACTTTTTATTTAATAGTAATCACATCAATAATAAGTGATGATTGTGCTTAAATGGACCCACTAAACGCTGGCAGAGACACTGCAACGTGCTGGGTGCTGTGCTTCAAGGTGACATGGGACCGATCCCTGCTTCCCAGAAACAGCCTGGGTCAAAGGTTTTGAGTGGAGTTTTACAAAATTACATACATCCTTGCTATAAACGTTTAATTCAGAATTATGAAATAAAATAAGTAGAAACTACTCTCCCTTCATCAACTTACATTGCCCAGGGGTAAAGTTTATTAATGGATGCCCTGGCCACGTGGCTCAGTTGGTTGGAGCATCCTCACAAACACCAAAGGTTGTGGGTTCGATCCCTGGTCGGGGCATGTTCAGGAGGCATGATGTTTTTCTCTCTCTTTCTCTTGAATCAATAAGAAAACATATTTTCAGGATTTTCAGGTGAGGATTAAAACAATTTATTAATGGTTTCCAATCCTAGTCTCCCATGTTCAGGAATAGACATGCACTTTTAGAGGTATCTTATCTATTTATCTCTATATGTACATTCACACATCTTGTGTATTGTTCTGTCCTTTGTTAATGTTTTTACCCAAAAACATGTCACTGACAATGCTTTGGGCTGTGACGCAGACAGCGCTCTGTTCATTCTTCCTGTTCATCTCAGAATTAGTCACCTGTGAACAACGTGGGTTTCGGGGGCGCTGACCTAACCCCTTAATTCCCGTGAAGTCAAAGTCCACATATAACTTTTGACTCCCTGCAAACTTAACAACTAATAGCCTATGTTGAACAGAAACCTAACCAATAACAGAAACAGTCGATTAGCACATTTTGAATGTTATGTATATTATTACTGTGTTCTTACAACAAAGTAAGCTAGAGAAAAGAAAATGTTAGTAAGAAAATCATAAGGAAGAGAAATGCACTACAGTATTTATTGAGCAAATCCGCATAGAAGTGGACCTGTGCAGTTCAAACCTGTGCTGTTCAAGGGGCAGCTGGTAGAATCACTTAATTAATCATTCTCCAATTCATGCCTCCACTGGCTCGCTATTTTAAATAACGGTGCAGTAAGCATCCTTGCACATATACCAGTATGTGGGGATGTTCATTTAAGATGATGTCCTGGTATGGAAGTGCTTGGTCAAAAAGAGCACATATCTTACATTTTGATCGGATACAACTGCTTTACAAAAAGGTTGTAACAATTTACCAAATCAATGCTAATTTAATTTTTCTGCTTCAAAATTAACTTCATCTGCATGAGAAAGAGAGCATCCCCTTCCTAGGGTGCCTTTCTTTTTCTTTTTTGCCTATTTTGTAGTCAGAGCTTTTTTCTTAAATTGCAATTGATTGAGTTCTTGTCATGCCCTGGACACCGGGCTAAGTAGTCACACGCATCCTCCCATTTAAACCTGACAACAATGCCTGGCCGGTGTGGCCCAGTGGTTGAGCCTTGACTCAGGAACCAAGAGGGATGCTGGTTTGATTCCCATTCAGGGCACATGCCCGGGTTTCGAGTCGGTCACCAGTGGGGGGCGTGCAGGAGGCAGCCGATCAATGATGTTCCTCTTATCCATGTTTCTATATCTCTATCCCTTTCCCTCCCTCTCTCTCTAAAAATAAAAAAAAACACACGTATTTAAACCTGACAACAGTATTATGAGATATTATGTTCCCATTTTACAGATAAGAAAATTGAAGCTCAAAGAGGTTAGGCACCCAGCCAGTGAGGCACAGGATTGGAACTCACTTAGATCTAACTCCAACATCATACAGTAACATGCATGTTACATTAATATAAATTTTACAGAGATAAAATCACCCTATACATTTTGTTTTGAAATGTATATACTTATTAACATACCTTAGATACTGACCTATCTCATTATTTTTCATAATTTGTGTGTTCAAAGGGTATGTGCCAGTCACTCAAATGAAATAGATACGACTGTTCATCTCATTACAACATCTATTAAAACAGAGTGATGCCATTAAGTAGCTGTAAATAATGAACAAAACTGCATTGGCCAAGAAAGGCACCGTTGTTTCTGCCCTCTGCCTTTCTCCTCACAGGTCCTCACACCGGTAGCCACCCCCTGGTCCTCTTCCGGGACAGGGCTGCTGGGGAAGGAGGGTGGGCAGGGCTGAATCTGAGCGACTGCTGCTCTACTTCCTCCTTGCAGCCCGCAGGGTGGCAGCCGGGCCTGGCCCTGCTTCCGGACCCGGGAGCTGGGCGAGCCGGAAGGCGACACGGGAGCTTTAGCACACGACCAGGTCTCTGGTTTCCCATTTTCTTCTTTTTAAATCAAGGGGAACAGATGAAGTTTTTCACTGAATTTTCATTTGCTTAACTTCATCATCAACATTGATAGCAACTTCCTAAAGAATACAATCTATATATGGAACCTACTAGTAACACTATTCCTGGTATTGACTACTTACTTCAGGGTCATAACATAGCTTTAGATGTGATATGGAGCCTGGGGAAAATATGCCATGTGTGGTGAATATGTTGGTTCGTGGCTTTACTTTCTGGAAAAACTTCAGATATAGTCACATATGTACACACACACACACACACACACACGTGTCCCCAAAAATGTATACACACTTTAACAGCTGATAGCTCAATTTTGAAATGAAATGTATT
>NW_005877028.1:0-9146 GCF_000147115.1 Myotis lucifugus | reverse complement strand
GGAAGTGGGGCTTTTGGGAGGTCATAAGGTGGAGCCCTCATGAATGGGATTAGTGCCATTATAAAAGTCACCAGAGAGCTTGCTCCCTCTCTTCTGCTTGCCACTATGTGGGTCTGCAACCAGGTAGAGGGTCTTCACCACGACTTCACCTTGCTGGCTCTTTGATTTTAGACTTTCAAACTCCAAAAAATAATTTTCTGTTGTTTATGTATTTTGTTATAACAAGCTGAACTATAACAGTGTTTGTTGAGATGTTTGTTCAGGCCTTTGGCCCATGTCTGTTTTCTTATTGTTGAGTTTTAAGTGTTCTTTGTATACTTTGGATAATAGTTCTTTATCAAATATATCTTTTGAAAATATTTTCTTCCAGTATGTAGCTTGTCTTCTCATTCCATTGACATTACCTTTTGCAGTGCAGAAGATTTAATTTTAATGAAGTCTGGCTTATCAATTATTTCTTTGGAAAATGCCTTTGGTATTATATCTAAAAAGTTATTGCCATACTCAAGTTTATCTAGGTTTTCTTCCATGTTATATTGCAGTAGTTTCATAATTTTGTGTTTTATATTTATGACTATGATCCATTTTGATTAGTTTTTTCAAAGGTGGGATGCTTGTCTAGATTCTTTTTTTTTTTTTTTTTTGCTTCTGGATGTACAGTTGCTTTAGCACCATTTGTTGAAAGACATCTTTACTCCATTGTATTACTTATCCTTCTTTGGTCAAGATTAGTTGATTATATTTATGTGGGTCTATTACTGGGCTTTCTATTCTTGTTCATTGATCAATTTGTCTATTGTTTCACCATAGCACACTGTCTTCACTATTAAAGCCTTATAATAATTCTTGAAGTTTGATATGTCAATCTCCAATTTTGTTCTCTTTCAAAATCAAGTTGACTATTTTGGGTCTTTTGCCCCTCCATATAAACTTAGAATCAGTTAGTCAATATTTACAAAATAATTTTCTGGAGTTTTAATTTAGATTATATTGAATCTATAGATCTAGTTGGAAATAGATGACATCTGGACAATATTGAATCTTCCTATCCATGAACATGGAATATCTTTCCATTTATTTAATTCTTCTTTGAGATTTTTTCATCAGAGTTTTGTAGTTGTCATCATTTAGATCTTATGCATATCTTGTTAGATTTATACCTATTTCATTTTGGGGGTGCTTCTGTAAATAATAATGTAATTTTAATTTCAAATTTACTTGTTCATTGCTGCTTATATAGAAAAGTTATTGATTTTTGTATGTTAACTTTGTATCCTGCAACCTTGCTATAATCACTTACTATTCCAGGAAGTTTTTGTCAGTTATTTCAGATTTTCTACATAGAGATCATGTCATCTGCAATTAATAAATATAGTTTTATTTCTTTCTTCCCAATTGTATGCCTTTCTTTTTCTTTTTCTCTTTTAGGTGTTATTTCATCACCTAGGAGTTCCAGTACTATGTTGAAAGCAGTGATGACAAAGAACATCCTTGTCTTGTTCTTGCTATTAAAGGGAAAACTTCTAGCTTCTCCCCATTAAGTATGATATTAGCTGTAGGATTTTGTAGATGTTCTTTGTCAAGTTGAAGAAGTTCCCCTTTATTGATTGTTAGCTGAAATAAGTGGGTGTTGGATTTTGTCATTTTTTTCTGCATCTATTGATATGATCATGAGTTTTTCCTCTTTTTAGCTTATTTATGTGATGGATTACATTAATTGATTTTCAAATGTTGAACCAGCCTTGCATATGTGAGATAAATGCCACTTGGTTGTGGTGCATAATTGTTTTATACAATACTATACTTGATTTGCTTATATTTTGATGAAGATTTTTGCATGTATATTCATGAAAGATTGGTCTGTAGTTTTCTTTTCTTGTAACATTATTGTTTAGTTTTAGTATTAGGGTAATGCTGGCCTCATAGAATGAGTTAGGAAGTCTTCTTTCAGGTTCTGTCTGATGAAAGAGATTGCAGAAAATTGGAAAAATTTCTTCCTTAAGGGTTTTATAGAATTCACCAGTCAGCCCATCTGCATCCAGTGCTTTCTGCTTTGAGAGATTATTAATTATTGATTCAATTTTTTTAAATATATATAGAACAATTCAGATGATCTATTCTAATGTCCTTTTAACAGTTTTCTCTAGTTTCTGAATTTTCCCCTTTAGACACACATTGCATCCTAAATTAAAAGAAATATTTTTTTAAATACTGGATTTTTAATTCCTTAAATATCTAATTCAAATAATTCTATTGTGATCTTTAAGGATCAACATGAACATTTTAGGCTGGCAGTTTGAAAGCCTGATTTAATTTTGCCCCATCTGCTTTTTAACATGTATCTTCTATGGAAGATATTGGATTAGGTGTTTTACAAATGTCTTTTGCTGATGAATCCTTGGTACAATTAAATCTTACATTTAAGTCTGACAAAGTAGAATTGAACTTTGGGGGGGGGTTAAGGGTTAGTGTTCATTAAGCTCGAGTACCACACTGCAATCATTACAGAGGCAGTCCTTGATTGGGTTTCCTAGATACCTGGGGTTTAGAAGAACTCAAGGGAAGATTGGTTACCACCCTAGACTCCCAATTAAAATACTTTAATACTGGCCAACTGCTGAACACACCTGACACATATCTGAACTTGTACATGTTGCCACATTTCTCCTCTGAGGTCGATTTTACCCCTTCCTTCCTTCACCTCAAGTATTTAAATCTACCTGTCATTTAAGTTCCACTAACCTCATAAATTCTTCTCTCCCCATATCATCCAGTGGGATCTCTGTCTTCTTTGCATTCTTGCCCTTATGGGTACCTACCACTATCACATTGGGAGCTTAACATAGTTTACCTTAAAAAAGATGTACAGGACATTTCTTAATAAATATAGTAGAATTTTCTTAACTAACCTTAATTTATTCAACTCTGTTGATTAACCAAGGCTCTTTGTTGCCTTTTGTAAACCAACTGACTGCTTTCCAACACATAAAGAATCTGGGAGACAGAAGATTCTTTCTGATTCACCCACTTGCTTTTGTTTCCATGAGTGGAGTTATATGCTCACCAAAATTGTTTCCCACATTGTTTCCGCTAGTTGAATTTGTTTATGTATATAAATTAGTAATTTCTTAAAATGATGAGAAGGAATGTGAATAAAAGTAGTCATTGCTATGAAAACTAACTTAAATGCTTTGAAAAACTCAAGCTGTAAATTAGGTGTGGAGGCACAACCACCTAATGGGAAACTCAATAAAAATTTAGAAGTATTTTTTCTCATATTAATGAATAATTTTCTTTAAGGTTTTACTCCACTTTAAATAAATAAAATCTGGAAATCTGTAGTCAGGTATTACATCTGAACAAGAATAAGAGGAATTCCCATCAGTGGACCAGTACACAAAGGAAAGTCTTTGATCCTACATCAAAATATTGGCACAATAATGTGTATTTTTACATGTTTAGAAACAATAAAGGTTTAAGGTATTCATGAAACTCTTTATTATGATTCCCTGCTTTATTGGGCTTTTCAAATCTAGTCATATTAGAAAACTTCTGTAATTTCTTCAAATTATTAACTCTAGAAAACCATGCAATTATCACATTGTTTGAAATAAGTTCTTACTCTTCTTTTGTAGATGCCATTGTACTTTGAAATGCTTTGCCCTGTGATATGTCTTCACTTTTCAAGGGTAGATTCAGTTCTTGGAATTAGTTGAATGTCAACCGAAGCACTTTTGTGAATAAAATAGTGATCATGCTGGGTAATACCCAGCTTTGGGCCCAATCAGGGTATAATTAGAAAGAAAATTCATCCCTTTAAATTCTCATAAATTGACTCTGAAGGCAAATTAGAGGTGAGTTCCCAAACTATTGTAAGGATTAAAAAATATAAAGTGGTGGTAGAAGAATAAAGGTATCCGTTAGCCATAACCCTTGAAAAATCATATTATTTTAATCAGTGATTTATATTTTCTAAACATTATATTCTATTAAACTTATATTATTTGAAGCATCTTACTTTTAGTAACTTTTTCTATTTTTACAAGATGTACAGTTGAAACTATATTTTTTGCTACTTACAACATAGATTTATAGATACGAATGGTAAAAAGTATCTCCTAGAATTTCTCTAATGTTATTTATGAGCAAGTACATCAAATGACACTCAGTCCTAGAATTTTAAAATTCTTGCTTGGTAGATGTTAAGGGAAAATGTTACTAAAAAGCTTTCTTCAAAACTCCTGAAATTCTCTTTTAGGGCAGACTGTTCTTCTTTGGGAAAACTACCAAACAGACATTCTATTGTGAGAATACCAAACAGCCACCCTCTTCTGAAATGGATTGACTAGTAAACTGTATCTCTAAGGGGCGGTGAGGGCTTGCCTGAGCTGGGAAGAGATGGGGGAGGGGGTCAATTGGGGAAAAAGGAGACATATGTAAAACGTTAGACAATAAAAAAAAAAGAAAAGAAAATTTAAAAAATTGTATCTTTAAGGAGTTCAACTGTTCCACCAAGTAACAAAAGTTATTATATGGGGCATCTAAAGTTGCATTGAATCTCTGGAGATAATGGTGCCTACAGATACAGGTATTTAAGTACAGAGAAAGCATGTTCTAGGTCTGAGGACTCTTGCTGGTTCTTACAGAACTAAGCATGTTTCCTTTCATCAGTGTTTACAGCTACTAATGTGTAGGAGCTGAAGACCAGAGGCAGAAGGAATTGATTACAAGGGGCCTGTCATAGATTGTTATAGGTAATAATGTTTTCAGACCCAGGCAATAACATTCAGAGTGGAGTTGGAGGGCACATATGTGTGATAGTGTTCCCTTCACCTCTGTGCAGAATCAGATTGACATCTCAGATGTTGGAAGCTTTGGAAGAACTGGAGTCAGCACAACCATGGGTGATCTCACTCAAGGTGGCAATTGTAGGGCAGGCAGGGACTCCCAGATGAGAATAAAACAGTGTAAATTGATTTAATTTTGAGCTCATGCCATTGTTCTGGGGACTCTGAAATAACTAGGCTGTAGGGGGCTAACCACTAGTGAACTGGGGAAAGATGAAATTATCATATTTGGGGCTTTAAAAAAGTGATACTTCGTATTTGATACACATAATCAAGTGAAGTCTGACTTTGAGACTACACTTTACCGTTTCTTCTTAATATATTTGAGCCACCTGCTAAAATCAAGTGATATTATTATCTTGTCTGCTTAAAACTCAAGGCACATCGAAGTTTTCTTCTAAAGATGCAACAGTGTTCCTTATGCCTGAATAAATTGCATACGAATGGAAAAGCTGCCCCTAAAGTGGGCATATTTCAAATTCAAAAGTAATATGACAATGGAGTACCTGGCAAGTGAAATATCAATGGGTGAGGTAAAAGGTATAAATGCATTAGAGGAAGGTTGTCCAGAGACTAAAGCCGGTCTGTGCTTCTTAACAAATAGGTAACACGGGACAAGCTATATATTCTATTGGGACTTCACTTTCTTCCTCTGTCAAGTGCATATAATAAGAGTACCTCCTAGGAGGTTTTACAGATTGTGAAAGCTAGCCATAGCCAGCCCCTCAGCTAAACTCAAGTGTGGCTCAATTCAGGGAGAAGTTTGTACTGATGGTATTATGTTGCCCATCAGGACATGAGCTGTCAAAGTGTACTGACGATGAGCAAGATCTTGTTTTAATCCCTATTTAATGGGAATGCATTGAACAAACTGAGGATCTCAATTCTAGCCCTAGATCTTCTGAAACTATAAAGCCTGATTCTAGTATTTTACTTCGCTGAGCTATAAAACTCTCCTTCTAAAATTAAGTGGTTGGGTTAGATCAGGATCTTGTGAAAACAGGTTTATTCATTTCTTTGAAGTCTTGTGTAGTTGTGCTGAGAGGTGTAATAGCTAGGAACACAATCGGGGAACTTAGGCCAGCTACTTAAACTCACTGTGCCTTAGTTTTTTTTTTCAATTGAAAAATATGGGTGATAATAATATCAAAATCTTCATAGTATAGTTACGAAGAAGTACAGTGCTGAGAATAGTGCTAGGAGCATAGTAAGAATTTAATAAACACTACTAACCCCAGAATCCATTTGATAAGGGCTTCACCTGAAGTCGGATTAGGGACCAACAGCTCTCCACTCTCTTGGCCTCTATTTCAAAATTCTGAGCAACCGCTGAAACCTTCATACTCTTTTAGGATTCTATCAGCATTGTTTAAAAGTCACTATAATAGATGATTCTGGATGCTTCATCCAACTCAAAAGTGCTATGACTTTTGAAACATTTGAAAGATGCAGAATCCTAATCAATTAATATGGCCCTCCTGAGACTCCTCTGTTGGAAAACTAATCTCTAGGTTGACTATTAGATGGGAATATTGCTTCTTTACTGTCATCATTTTGCACAGAAGTGCCCTGAAGCCTAATTTAAAGATAAGTTTTCTTATCATTTATATCTCATCTATTTTTAAAAGTGATTTAATGCAGTTTATTGTAAAATTGCATGGCCATGACCTGTACTATGAAATAGTTTCACAGTTGTAACAATTACCTTGAGTATAAGATGCCATCGGATATTTTCCATCCTGAGCCATAAAAAGTAAAAGGATGGATATAATTCACTAAATTAATTTAATCTATCAATAACATGTCACAACCCATGATTTGAAGATCATTTTTTTCTTGTACAGATTTAGGGATTATATTATAATTTGTTAGGGTGTTTTTCCTGCACAAATTCATAGAGGACATTTTTGGGGCTACTCTGGATTTAGTGAATCAGAAACTCTGGGTGTGAAGCTGAGGAATCTGTGTTTCAAAAAACCCTCAAGGTTATTCTAATGCACTGGAAAGTTTTAAAAACATGCATTAAAGAAAATGGCATTTCTTTGCTGCTACATCCTATATGATAAAAGCCCAGTGACTGAATGGTAGAATGACCAGAACAACTGGTTGACCAGTCGCTATGACGCGCACTAACCACCAGGGGGCAGGCGCTCAATGCAGGAGCTGCCCCTGGTGGTCAGTGTGCTAACATAGTGGGAGCGCCGCTCAGCTGACCTAGATGAGTGACTGCTCCCACTGGGAACCCCGGGCTGACTGGCAGGAACCTGGGCTGCGATGGTTGTCTCCTTGCCCCAGGCTCCTCCTCCTAGCCCCCTGCCGCTTCCTCTGGACACCCGCAGGCCACACAGTGTTGCCGCTGGGCTCGCAGAGCTGACCCCAGAGGCTGGAAGGCAGGTTTGTGGCCACCACAGGACTGAGGCCCACTCAACCGCCTCTCAGTGCTATTGTCCCTGAGCCCAGCCCTGACCAGATCACCTGGAGAGGCGAGTGCTCCTGCTCCACGGAAGATGCCGGACCAGGGAGCAGCCACTCAGAGGGCGGGTCCACAGCTGCTCTGCTGACTGGGATGAGTGGTGCTCCCACAGCGGACTGATCCCCACAGGCCATGACCCCGGCCAGTGCATGAACCCCATGCACCGGGCTTCTAGTATGCAATAAAGATCTTAAAGTAAAAATAATTAAAAATGTGCGGAAGGGAAAGAAAGTGCTATGTAAATTGTCAATGCTAAGGCACAACCATTAGATAGAAGCAAGAATGAGAAGTCCTTTTGCTTTTTAAAAACATCACCCAAGGATATGTTTATTGATTTTAGAGAGAAAGGAAGGTGGGGAGAGAGAGAGTGAGAGAGCACGAGAGAGAAATATCAATTGGTTGCCTTCCATATACACCCAACCAGGGATTGAACCCACAAGCTAAGCACATGCCCTGACCTGGAATTGAACCTGGGACCTTTTTGGGATATAGGAAGATGCTCCAAGTAACTGAGCCACTCAGCCTGGCAAGAAGTTTTTTATTTGACATCATTTATAATTTTGAGCTTGGCTTTCAATTCTTAAAACAATTGACAACACAACTACAGTAATTATTAGACTGGTGTTCTACTCCTCTCGGGCATTTCATACATATTTGTTGATATTTTGGAACTAATTAAAGACATTGTTATGATTGAAAGGAACACACAAAACAGTCTACCATTAATCAGGGATATTTTGAAGTATCTTATCAATTTACAGTAAGTTTTCCTTAATTCTCACTTCATTTATGGCAGAAGGTCTTCTGCAGCCATTTTGTTCAAAGAGATGCCATCGGGATACATTTGATCAGACCAGGATTAGCACCTGGACTCACCCATCTCAGAGTCTCCCTTTTAGGAATTTGGGGTTGGGATTCATAGGCATCTATTCATTCTCCCTTTATGCAGCTGGACTTGAAACATAAATTTAGGAGCATGAACCTTTGAAAGGGAAAAGGCAGGTCTACAGAAAGAATGGGATAGGTGCACAGAGAGAAGAAGAAAGTTCCACCAGGCTTTAAGTCAGTGGCTGCAATTCCTTCCCTGGGAACAATGACATTCTGGTCTTTGGGTTTGATGACACCTGACTAATCTTCCAATAAAAATTCCTTTCAGCTTAAGCCACCCACCTCTAGTTATTTTCTCTCATATGCAACCAAACATAGAAAACCATAAGCTGGTTGCTAGATCATTTTTAAGAAACTGGGAGTAGGAAAGATGAAATCTTTGGTCCAAGAAAATCCTCAGAAGTGATGTGAGCATGTAATGAATGGGAGAGAAACAGTAACTTTGTTTTCCAATTTTTTATATCCAATATTCTTTGAAGGTTTAGTGCCCTACTCTTTTATCTTTCATCCCTCTCTTTCTGTTCCACTTTTCAAGGGTAAAGTTTAAGATAGTTCATCTGGAAAGCTGTTGTTGATGTTGTTCTAGCCTTCTGCTTTATTTTATCTTAATTATTTGACATTTGTAAAGTGCTCAGGGTGTTCCAAAAACTTTTCAGAATATTTGAAACAAAAAATAATCAGTCCCCTTCAGGCAAAGAACATGTCCCCACTTCTAACCTAAAGCCAAAGAATTAGATGCTGGTAGAGATAAATAAAGGATTAATGCTTTCACCTATTTTGCCTGGGTCTTTGCTAAACAAAATGTTTCACTATAAAGGAGACATGAATCACACATGAGCTTAAAATTTTGCCATCAGAAGTAAGATAGAGAACTAGATTTTAATGGATTTTAAAATAGAGTTAATGCATTACTAAGTAGGCTTTTGTGCTTGTTCTCA
>NW_005877027.1:2946-9247 GCF_000147115.1 Myotis lucifugus | reverse complement strand
CCTTGCAGTTAGGGAAGAGCCCTGGACTGTACAGTGTTCAAAAAGAGCCAAGTGCAGATAACTTCATTCATTCATTCACTCATTCATTCATTCATTCATTCAAGAAACCATCTAGCCAGCTTTCGGTTTGTGCTCAACACCAGGGGAATGGAATAAAACACAGTTTTGCAGAGTGGTGGCAGAGACAGGCTAACAGAACACACTTTTCTGCAGACTGTGACAAAGCTGTGACAGAGGCAGCAAGGCTAAGAGGAACACAGAGCAGGAGCATCGATATCAGATTAGGGAGCTCAAGAAAGGTTTCTTGGTGATGCTTGAGCTGAATTTAGAAGGATGAGTAAGTCTTCGGTGACATGGGGGCGGAAAGAGCATTTTCCTGGAAGAGGGAACGATATGAGCGAAGATTTGGAAGCCTAAAGCAGCCTGTTGTACTTTAAGAAATCACAGGTGATTCCAAGTGGCTGTTTTTGGAGGTGTGTGGTGAAGGAAGAGAGGTGTGTGTGTGGAGGTAAGGAGAATAGAGAAATGGGGGAGGGCATAGCCAGAATTTCTGAGTTTGATCCTGAGAGCTCTGTGGAACTTGAAAATGGGGTGACATAGTCAGAAATGCATTTTAGAGAGGACAGAGTTGACAGGGAGGAGTTATCCCTGGATGCAGGAAGCCCTGGAAGAAGACTGAGCAGCCCCTGTGATGGCACAGAGTAAGATACTAGCCTGGCCATGGGGATGGAGAGAAGGGAGAAGAGCTAACAGATTCTGCAGAAGCTGATAGTAGTACATGCTCTGTGACTGAATAGGGAAGTATGAGTGTGATAAGTTAGCATGCCTCTCAAAAGTTGAAAGATAAGTTGGGTTTGGTCACTGAACCCCTTCTATTAGAACCTTCCTTTACCCTGTTGGGAGTATAGGTATCTGGTGATGGTCTACCTACTCTCTGGTTCTGGGAGAGAGCCCAAGCATCATCTCCAGCTCCATTCAGTTACAGGACGACCAACCCCACCCTCCATCATGCCCAGTCCATTATTAACTCTCAAAAATCAAGCTCATATACAGAGACTTTCACAGACTGAAGTCTCCCATATCCCTCATTTTCTGCAAGAACCCAGATTCCCTGTCCTGCTTTCCCCCCAGAGCAGTGGCTGGTGGCCGAGAGCTACTTTCTCCACAGGGCCAATCTCTCCAGCTCTAAGTCCCTCCCAGCACACATGCCATCCTCTGTAGGAAGTGACATGTCTATTTTGGTCTGGGGGTTTCCTCTTCAGACTGTGTCTGTCACGTCCCCAGTCTGTGATGCATGTATTCTAAAGAGTTTACAGGCTGTTTAACTGGGGCTGAGGCATTTATTTTAGCTGGAGAATTGCTGACATCCAGGAGCATTTTTTTAATAGAAAGAAGAGTGTTAGAAAGAGGTGCCCCGCTCTCTTTTTCACAGCAGCATTTCTCTGCTGGCTGGTGATCTGGGGTGGCCTGGCGCATGTGGGAATCTGTAAATTGTGACCTGTTGCAGATTACAGAAATGGCCCCAATATCCTGGTATTCATTCCCTTGCAATGTGACTCTCTAGTTCCTCCCAGCAAGCAAGAAGACTCTAGTTTTCTCAGGGCATTGAAAGAGTGGAGTTTTAAAGGGAAAGAAGGAAAAAAGACTCTGGAGATGTGGGGTGATTGACTTGGCACAGCTCTCAGAGAAGGCAGCTCTGGGTGTGTGCCTAACAGGGAGGTAGAATGTTCTGGATCAACCTGAGAGATAGGGAGCCATGGGAACTTGCCGGGGAAATAAATGAAGTGCTTTGCAGTTCTCCAAGAGAGTCCTCTACCATGTAGTGCCCAAGAAGAGCCAAGTGCAGAGAACTTCACTTATTCATCCATTAATTCATTAGCTAAATTATTATTTCAAAAAATGCTTACCCGCTTTCAATTTCTATCCTTCAGGCACTGCAAGAGTTGAGGCAGGATAATAGATCACCCATTTGAGTGTAATGTGGCAATTTTAGCTGAGATTCGCTGAGTCCACCACAGCCTGCCCAACAACCACCTGGAAGAATCATGAGTTAAATAAATGGTGATGTTTCAAAGCCTCTAAGTTTGAGAATGGTTGGTTGCACAGCAAAAGCTAGCTGAAGCATGATCTAAATCTAAAGGATTAGCATTTTGGTCTTTATTTCCCTAGAAAACTCCTTAGGCCTCCCTGGAAGATGGGTGATGCCAGATTTTATCTTACTATTTTATTTTGCATTTTTATAAGACTTCATTTGAGCCAAGCTGACAACATATGCCAGGGAGCAAGATCTCAAATGCTCTTGGGTGATGCCAGATTTTAAAGTAAAAGTGTCCCATGCAGTAGAACAGGGCAAGAACATTTCATGAAAGCAGAAGAAAATGCTTGGCCCATCACTGGAAGATAGAACACAACCAGAATTAATTTTTAAAGGTATGCAAGAAGGCTAGACCCCAATAACCTTTAGAATTCAGAAGCTTACAGATGTAATTAAAGATATTTCTTTAATTTTTTATTGCCCCGGGTAATAATTGATTGGGTGATTTTTTTCTATAACCTTTTTATTAAACATTTTTAGCTCATAAAAACTTATACTGAGCTTATTTATCACAGAAAAATTACCTTTTCATGTCTTCTGGGGAATCTGCAAGTTCTAATAAGTTGATCAGAATGAACTATGTGATACCCAGGGACAGTATGAAACTTTCAAAGGTTCTCTTTGAGAATATTAATATAAAATATAAGAATAAAGTATTAGCTATGGGAAGTTTACTATAGACCAGGCACTCTGCCTAGGGCTCTCCATTCATTATCTCATTCTACCATTTCATCAGCTCACAAGAGGTAGAGTCTACCCTCATTAGGGACGCCACTTATGAGGTAACTGAGGCTCGGAGACATTTCCTTAGGGAGGAAGTTAGCAGAAGGCAGCTTCGGCATCTAAGGTGTTCGCCCCTGGATGCCATGCTCTGAGCTGTCCCTTGGCACTGCTGTATTTGACTGGGACTGAATCCTCACTCTGTCTTTGTTCTCCATCACTGCTCTTGGACCAGCCATTCAGCCTTTCTGCACTTCAGGTGCTTTCTCTACAACATGCAGGTAACAACAACAGCTGCAGAAACTGAGGGCTGAAAATGTGTCTTTATATTAGTGCAGCAGATATGGAAGCTCTCTGAGGATGTAAACCTACCTTTCACACAGTCAGAAGTTTGTTTTCGTCCCTGCAAAGATTGTCAAGGCAAACACTTAGAGCCTGGATCTCAACAGGCCTCCACATTTTATCTCTTTCCTCTTTCTCCACGTTGTATTGGAAGGCTGTTCCTTGAATATGAATGTTGTGAGCAGTTCCTGGTTCTGGTCCATTAGACTGAGCCTTAGCCATCTTTGATCCTTAACAGAAGACAAATCCCTCGTGTAGAAGCGCAGGGTTTTGTCACATATGAAAATGCAGGGTTTTGTCACACATAACCAACTAATCTGTCATTGTCCTATGAGAAATGCAGAAACTGGTAGCAACAAGGATCTCCGTGAGTGATAGTGGAGGCAAAATGTCTGTGGAGATAAATGGTACTTACTATTTGGGAGGTTCAGGAAACTCACAAATGTGGTCAGTTTATTCAGCAGGAGGTCTCCTCTACCTTTGAGCTTCCTGAAGAATATGAACCTGCTTTAGGTGTACACTGGATGAAAGGGATGGGTGCTTAGAAGAAATGGATGTTTTTTTATCTGGGACTAGGATTTGTTTGTCCTTTGTGTGGTGCCAAGTAGTCCCAACCATTCAGATACACAGACATGCAAACATACACACACACACACTCAGGGATAGTCAGGTGTCTGCTTTTGCCATGGGGCTCAAGTTAAAAGAGCAGATAAGGTAGGGAGGTAGAAAAGTCAAGGCAGACACCTGACTATGGGGCTCAGGTTGACCTCCAGTCTTCTCTAGGTGCCTTTAAGATAGTTGTAGTGGGAGTTATAATCAAACGAGTATCCAGGGCAACAGACCCAAATCTCTCTTCACTTAAACCTGTGTACCCTCTCTTCCCCACACCCCTGCCCCCAATATACACATAGCTATCATGCACATACACAGTCCCACAGGGCCCGAGGACACCTAGGTGTCAATAAGGTTCCAGAGAGCTGGGCTGACCCACACTCACTCAGTCCCTCAGTCATCCACCCAACAGAAGGTTATCCCAGGCACTATGCTGGGTGCTGTGAAGTCTCACATCAAGATGATATGTCTCTGCCCTCAATGAGCTTTAAGCCCTGAGAGTGCCTTGGGGTTTCATTTTACTTGGGCTTTCTATGATCATGTTTTCAGGGACTCATTAAACGTGGGGGAAAACTCATTAAAAGGGACCACTGATTTAAAGGAGGACAGAAAGTGAAAGGATTGGAAAAATGGGGGCTATTAGGGAAAGCTGGAGGAAGCAGTATTATTCAGCACAGAAGAAAAAGGCTGAAGTGATGACTTAATAATAGTAGTTAAGTGTGTAGAGAACGGACTCCATTATGTACAAATTTATCTAAAATCCTTTTTGAACCTAATTATCTTTTTTTTTTATTCTGTGCTATCTCTAGAGGTGATGAGTTCCTTATGCAGACTGCTTGCTATGTGAAATAACACATGCTTTGGCTTCTGAAATGTCTTCCTTTAAGCTTATAGGACCTCCCACTAACTCTGGGTTTCCAGCCTGGGTGAGTAGGACCTTGTGTGGTGTGTCCTCCCAGGACCCTGTATGATTATGCCAGCTTCTTTCACATCTACCGACAAGTCCCTGCTTTTTCTGGAGCCCTTGTCTTTTTCTCATAGAGAAGACCCTCTAATTTTGTTACAAAATTAGCTACACAGTGTTCTCAAATTTTCCTAGCTTTTGTGTGTCATTTTAGGGATATATGAATAACAATCAATTTATCAATTAAATTAAAGTACATTTCCCCCACATTTTAACATCTCAAAAATCATGATATCTATATATTTAAAAGGCTAAGTGACCAACCTTCCATCCGTTCTACTGACCTACCAGCCAGCACATATTGACGTGCACTGGCAATTTAAAAATAAACATTGACTCGTGCATGCACACTAAATATTAAAATATTTCATATTCTAATTTTTAATACTATATTATATATACTATTTTGACATGTTATTTTTTGCAGTAACGTAATTACCGCATCAATCTTTCTTCTAATTAATTTCCTTTCAATGTGCATGAATCTGTGCACAAGGCCACTAGTTTAAAAATAAACATTGACTTGCGCATGCATGATACATATAAAGCTCTCACTGGTGCTGATCGCACGCGTGTGTTTCGATCTGTCATTGTTGATCATGAATTTGGTTGACACATAGAGAAAGGGCAAATATCGATATTAAAATATTTATTCTAATTAATTTTCTTTCAATGTGCATGAATCTGTGCACTGGGCGACTAGTGTTCTATAATCAATGTTATGAAAGCAATGTCTCAGAGCTTAATTGGCAACATATTTTTTAGCAGTAAGGAAAGATAATGGTGTGTCTTGACTGTCACCTTCAATTTTGTGAAATATGGTATTAATATATTATTGGTCTTTGTGGAACAGTGGATGCTAAAGCACAATGGTAATGTTTATGAGATGGCTCTTGGATGCCCCAGGATTTAATTTGAGTATTTGTTCAGTGTTTATTCAGGGTCCTCCCCCACCACCACCAATATCTTTATTGTCTCAGAGATCACCCCAGCTTCTTTTCATATAATACTACATACCCATTGGTACTTAAATGATACTAACCAATATGACTGGTGAGAAAGCACCTGGAACCTGGCTTCAATTCCTCACCCAGCTCCCCAGGTATCCCCATAGGATTTCCCACCCATTGGTTCTGTTTAGAAGTGTAGGGAAAGACTCCCTACCCATCTTCCCAACTGGTTTGAACATAAAAGCTAAGACAATGTCAGGATGGAACTCTGAGTTCCTTGAGAAGAAGAATTGTAGAGAACAGCATGATATCATTATTATTACCGTGTTGACCGTGTCCCTGGAACTCTAGGCCGTTCTGGAGAATGGCTTTTCCACTAAAGAATGGCTCTTTAATAGGAGCTTAATTGGAGGCAGAGTCTGTTCTGGGAGCTTCTCGGCATGGCCCTCCTTTCCCAGGCAGATTGCATTTCCCTTTGCATAATGAGGCGCTCTTTCTATTTACTGATTATTCCCTTATGTAACTTGATCACTGAAAAGAAGTCACCGCCAAGACCTCAAGCAACTGACTAATCAACCTATTCCCAAGTCCAGGTGCGAGGAGCCTTGCAGTGCTTTC
>NW_005877027.1:0-2846 GCF_000147115.1 Myotis lucifugus | reverse complement strand
CCGGTATGTCAGAGTGTATTTTGCCAGAAGGCAGAATTTACATTCCTGGCATTTTCTGTGGAAAACCAGAAGGAAAAGAACAAGGGAGTGTCTCCATGGCTGGCATCTGGAAGATATGAGCTAGGATGTGAAATTTCTAGGGTCCACCTAATAATAGCACAGGTAACATTTGTAGAGCACTTTATAATTGCATATTAATTTGTTCCTCATCACTACCATGCTGGAAATAAGCAAAAAAGGTATTATCCCACTTTGTATATGAGAGAAGCAATGATTGAAGCACTCTACTGGCCCCAAATCACAGTAACACAGGGCAGAACGAAGAACTGAGTCCAGGTATTCTGATCCGTAACCCTGGTGATCAGACTGCCTCCCTTGAAAGCTGACTGTATTCCAGGTCTGAGCCCTCAGGACAGCCATTGTGGCATCTGTCAATAGTGTGTACCCAGTGATTCAGATAAAGGAACCAACAGGCTTATACTGCTTTCCTTACATAATTTCCTCAATCATTCCATTTGTTTTGGTAGCATAAGTAGAAATGCTGCCTTGCTCCATTATTCCTATTTCTCTCCATCCTTGTTTTCTGTATAGAACTTATCCTGATATATAACTTCTCTGGTCTCAATATGTCTGTTTGCTGTCTGTCTCTCCTATAGAAGAATGTAAGGTGCATGTGGGTATATACTGTTACATGCCCAAGACACATAGTTGGCGTTCAGCAAATATTTATTAAGTGAATGAATGAAGTAAAAGCTGCCTCAGCCCTAACCGGTTTGGCTCAGTGGATAGAGCGTCGGCCTGCGGACTGAAAGCTCTCAGGTTCGAGTCCGGTCAAGGGCATGTACCTTAGTTGTGGGCACATTCCCAATAGGATGTGTGCAGGAGGCAGCTGATTGATGTTTCTCATCAATGTTTCTAACTCTCTATCCCTCTCTCTTCCTCTCTGTAAAAAATCAATAAAATATGTTTAAAAAATAAATTAAAAAAATAAAAGCTGCCTCAGCCCTAGCCAGGAAGCTCAGTTGGTTAGAATATTGTCCTGTATGCCAAGGCTGTCGGTTTGATCCCAGGTCAGGGCACATACGAGAATCAACCAATGTATGCATAGATACAACAGTGGAACAACAAATCTATCTCTCCCTCCCTCCCTTCCTCTCTAAAAATCAATCAATAAATATTTTTTAAAAGGTTTCTGCAATGGCTAATTTTTCAACCAACGCCAAAGTGAACAGCATAGACTTTTATACATGTGTCACTTCACTGTAGATTTTATCTCCTTGAACAACAAATCTGTGTTCAAGGTGGTCATGGCATGTTGGAGTGTCAACCCAGCACCTTGAATTGTCCTGTCAGGAATACCATATCTTCTGCACTTAATTATGCATTTACTATATCATAACCTTGGTTAGTGCATTACAACCAGAGGGAAATTAAGAGCAGTGCCAAATGGTACACCAGGGGCCATTGCAGTGATACAGTCTAGAGTTCGAAAGCAGGAGTCATATTTATGGTCTTATGATCTTCTTCCTGGGTTCAGGTACTTTCACAATGTTTTTTTAAATTCTTATATATTGATTTTTTTAGAGAGAAGGAAAGAGAAAGAGAGAAGAGACAGAGGAAGAGGAAGAGGAAGAGGAAGAGGAAGAGGAAGAGGAAGAGGAACATCAATTTGTTGTTCCACTTATCTATCATTGGTTGATTCTTGTATGTGCCCTGATCAGAGATTAAACCTGCAACCTTGGAGTATCATGACCATGTTCTAACCAACTTAGCTACCCAGCTAGGGCTCATAATTTTTTATATTAACTCAATGAACCCTCCAATTTTCCCAAACTTATGTAAGCAGCCTTGGTATCATGGTAAGAAAAAAAATGGTTTTTTAAAAATCTTTATTGTTATAAGTATTACATATGTCCCCTCTTTCCCCCCCATTGACCCCTCTAGCCTGCCCCCGCCCCCAACCCCACCCCAAGCCTTCACCACCTTATTGTCTGTGTCCATGGATTATGCATATAGGAATACAGGTTCTTTGGTTCATCTCTTCCCACCACTCACCCACCCCCACCTTCGCTCTGAGGTTCCACAGTCTTTTCTGTGCTTCTGTATCTCTGGATTTATTTTGTTCATCAGTTTATTTTGTTCATTAGATTCCACATATAAGTGAGATCATGTGATACTTATCTTTCTCTGACTGGCTTGGAGAGTATTATGCTAAGCGAAGAAGTGTGTGTGTTTTTTTAATTTTAAAAGAAGTTTTTTTATACAAAAAAAAAACCAATACAGTTTTATGGAGGTTTTTTTTTGGTATATCTAGCTCTCTCCTGTGTCCATAAACTATTTCTTGTCAGGAAAGCTTCAGGAAAAATCTCTAGCATCTCTCAATAGCATCAAATCCCTCAGTGTAGACACTGTGCTGTGTTGGTCGATGTGCTTGTTAAATTGACCCAGTGTTAATGTTTTACTTAGAACTGATGACACAGACATAAGTCAATGTTACTTATCACTGTCTTTGATCTGCTCCCCAGGATGGGAACTGCATGCATCTGCTTCCAACAGGTTGGATGGGCATCAGTAGTAAATAATAAATCATACATATAGGTCACCTGCTGATTGGTGGCAGGCACTGACAACCACCCACTTTCTTCTCAGACATCTGAAGCAAAAAATTCTCCTTCACCCATCCTTTCAAAATACTTCGCTTCAAATGTATCACTTTGTTTTTAAAGACTGTCATTCATCACTCAGTATAAAAACACAAAATCTAAATTTAACTCCCTGTGCCCCCCAGGAATACGATCCCTAATTCTGAGACACTTTGGGGTATATAGACATGCTTTTGCTAAAGA
>NW_005877026.1:0-9148 GCF_000147115.1 Myotis lucifugus | reverse complement strand
AAATCTCATCTGTCTACCATATATAAATTGTGATAAGAATAAATAATTTCCTTGAAAACATCAATGTGCTGGTGAATTTTCAGTTGTAATTAAATTGTTTTAAAAATAATAGAAGCAACTAAAATTCCATTTTCTTCACTTCTCTGTGTGTGCTTATACAATAAGAGCAATTCAAAAATTTAAATCACCCTCACCTTATACCTATAGTATAATTAGGAAAGAGTTTACTGTGATAATTAACTTAACTTATAACTTGTAACTTGAAACACAAAAATCCAAAGCAAAATAGTAGGCTCAAGACATAGCAGCAAGGCAGAGAGTCATTAGGTCTTGCTGGTAATAAGGGAAAGTGTGTTAAGTTTATTATTTATAAGAAACAAGAGTAGAATTTATGCCCAGAAACAAAGTGTGTCATATTGTGTGGCTTTGCCAAAATCTGAAACTTTTGCTCTTCATAAGATACTGTGATAAGAATGAAAAGGCAATTCAGAGATGATGAGAAAATATTCTTAAAGTATATAAAAAGATTTAATCCAAAATATGAATTAATTAATCATAAGAAGACAAGCAACCCAATACAACCATGAGCAAAGACTTCAACAAATATTTCATTAAAGGAGATATATTAATGGTCAATAATCTCATAAAATGCTGTTGGGAAAATAAAAATTAAGATCACAATCTGATACTATTATACACCTATTAGAAGGGCTGAAATTTAAAGGCCTGACAATAACAAATATTACTATGGACATAGCAATTTTCTTACATTGGAAGAAATATAAAATGTTCCAACCACTTGAGAAAAATGTTTGGCACTTTCTTAAAAGTTAAATATGCACTTGTTATCTAAGTCAGACATTTCACAAAATTTTAACCCCCCCAAAATAAAAATGCTCATAAAGACATACATATACATGTCCACTGTACTTTTATCTGTAATTATTAAACCTGGAAATAATGCAAATGTCCATCAACAGATAAATAGATAAAGAGGTTAGTTTATTTTCATACAATAAAATACTATTTAGCAATCTTATATAGATAATGTATCCATAAACATCCTATATAATAAAAGGGTAGTATGCAAATTGTACCCTTGACCGGGAGTTCATCTGGGAGTTTGACCAGGGGGTGGGGCCGGCTGGGGGAAGGGAGGGAGGCCCTGGCCAGCAGCCAGCAGCTGCTAGGGACCCTACCAGTGCATGAATTTTGTCCACTAGGCCTCTAGTAGTATTTAATAAAAGAACAGGGGACCCTACTGAGATGTTAAAAAATACTAATATAAAAAAATTTTAATAAAAACAGCAGACCCAATAGACTACATAGCATATTATCTGACCATTTCCAAAATTCTGTTCTTTTCTAAAGGATGTGCCTGAATCTTTTGGTTGCCTCCAGCAACCTGGGATAAGCCTTGAACCACCTTTGTGTATGGGGATAACACTCCCACTAACTGAGCCACAGCCTGGGCCTGAATCTTTCAAATAGTCCTTACATGGTTATCAGTTTCCTCCTCCTCGTCCTCCTCCTCCTCCTCCTCCTCCTCCTCCTCCTCCTCCTCCTCCTCCTCTTCTTCCTCCTCCTCCTCCTCCTTCTCCTCCTCCTCCTCTTTTAATTTTGCTAAGATCCTTCTTAAAATACTGCCACCAGACTAGAACAACATTTAGGAAGTATATTGTTCAGCACAAAGTAAGAGCTAGTCTATTATTGCTCTATGGAATCTGAGAATAAGCATATTATATCATTCAAATTGTGACAATATGAAGAGTAAAGGTAATTTTATTAATAATAATTCAGCATCAAGAGCAAAATGAGTACACCCTTTTCAAACAAGGATCTATGGCTCTTTCCATATTAATCTGCATTCTATATTTTTGTTAATGTAATCTTCTCATTTCATAGAAAGTATGGTATTATTATAGGCTAAAAAAATCCAATCTGGCATAATTTGTACTGCAACAATGGGTGACCTTGAATAAATTTCATTTATCTGAGCCTCAGTTTTCTCATCTCTAAAAGCCAAAATAAATTAATTTTGGAGCATTTGTAAAATAAATAGAAACTTCATATGAAAAATAAGAGTGTCACCATTATTGAGGGCCTTCACGTGATAGGCACTTTACATTTATTATTCTAGTCCTCACAAGGGCACTGTAGGAGATTTACAGAACTCTGAGGTTCAAAGATAAAAGGTGACTGCCTAAGCTATAATGGCTGGAAAGTAATGAGAATAAGCTATGCCTGATTTATTTTTTGTGTGTGTATTTTAAAAACAAACAGGTGAAATCCCTCTGAATTTCTCCTAAATTATATTCACTACCACATTCCCTAGAAGTAATCACCAGTCTTTTTTTATTTGCTTGCTCTATAAACTACCATACAGTGTTATTGATGTTTTCTTATCTATAAGAATAAAAGTGTGATATGCTAATTAGACCGGACAACTTTCCAGATGAAGCTGGGGCTGCAGCCACGGGATCGAGGAAGCTGCCCGGGCTGCGAGGGAGGGATCCAGGCAGCCACAGCAGCTATGAAGGCCTACTGTTGCATGAATTTTGTGCATCAAGCCTCTAGTCTATAATAATAAAAAGTAATATGCTAATTAGACCAGATGTCCTTCCGGACGACCTTCTGGACGAAGCTGGGGATGCGAGGGAAGCTGGGTCCCGGGTGCCAGAGGGAAGTCAGTGCCAGCATCTGGGGGATGGAAGGCCTATTCTTGCATGAATTTTGTGCATCAGCCTCTAGTCTTAAATAAATGAACTGCACTTTATATATTCTTTAGCAATTTTCATTTTTTCAACTTTATATTTGATGTTCATGCACATGATACTCAAATCTATTAATTTATTTGTACATTTCTCCTTTGTTTTGTTGAACATCTAAGCTGATTCCAGTGTTAAATAATTGAAACAACCATGAGGTAAATACTCATGTACATGGCTCCTCTTGCACAGAGGTTATAATCTCTAAGCCAGCCACTTCCCTAATCCTTCATAGACCTGAGACTTCTGCCCATTTCTCTAGCTCGGAGTAGAAAGAGCCACTTTGCAGGGACCTTCTGATAGTTGTTGCTCAAGTCATGCTCACCCCCAAACCCCATGGTCATGCCATAATCTCTACCACAAATTCATAAAGTGTTTCATATTGAATAGAGGTCATTCCCAATACACACAGATCCATAAACAGACATACATGTGCACACACATTTGTCCTTTACTGGTTTCTATGGTTCTCTGGTTTCTACCAGGTCTTTATTAAAAAATAAGTAAATTATTTAATCAATGAAATATTCAAGATTAAGAATGACAGGCTTTGGTAAAATAAATGACCTCAAAATTCAATACACTAATTTATGAAGTTTTCCTTTTTCTATTCATTGCCTGAGCACTAATGAAATGCAACAATGAATACTTTTATTTATTTATGTTTTCAATATTTCATACCCTGAGAACATATCTCAGGATATTCAAAATATGACAGGCACATTAATTACAACGGTAGAGAACATTTTCTGCATACTGATATTTTAGAAAAACTTCACATCATGAACTGGGTATTATTAGCACTGTAATGGAAAGAATCAGAATTAAATTAAGATTAAAAAATTGCTGGACAAAAGAATTGTACTTAGTTTTCTAGAAAAGTAAGTCAATCACGGAATATAAAGTCTGGATAGAGATGAGTAGATTAAAAAAGTGTCTCTTAAAAGTTATGTTTATAATGGTTTTATTATTACTTCATTTATTATGTCATGACTTATGAAGTTTGAGATGAGCTTTGATGCCTAATTATTTACAGTATAACATCTCCCCAATTAGGCAGGTCCCCACATACCTGTCAATGGCAGAGTGTAGGGCTGACAAATGGTAGTGGATACTCAATAGAAGTGTAAGGAGAATAACATAGAAAATCAGTGATAAGACTTCAAAAGAATATGAAGCTGCTAAGAGAATTTGGACCTTTGAAAGGTTAGATTAAAGATGTCAGTTAAATAAGTGGCCAGCAGAATGCATCTCTGTGCTACTCACTACAATGTTCTTTCACACATTAGACCTCTAATCATGCAACATAAACAGAGTTGTTCGTAGTTTTGTAATCTGATCACAGTCCTGTTTCATGTCTGTCTCTGTTTCATATCTCTCATTCCCTAAAGGAACTTTGGAAAGTTTTGATAATTAAACTCCCTTAGAGAATATTGATTATTTGAATAGGTAGTTTGTTGGCATGTAGGGTTTTGGTTATGGGGAATCGGTGAAGGAGAGGGCAAAAGATAAAGAGGAGTTCACTATGCAGTGTGTAAATTCATGTCAGTTTCATGGTTGAACCAATATTTAACATGGAGCTTAACAAAAGTAACACGTGAAGGGACATCTATTTGACACCAAAATAAAGATGTGGAAGACTTGAAAGAGAAGAATAAAAAAAATATTTGTGAACTCAGTTCTTTTCACAAACATAGGCTCTTAAAAAATGTGTTCAATGGCAAATAAAAGGATGACCAGTGAAAGAAATAAAATAGAAGAGAAAATGTCTAGATTTAAGAGTATCCTGGGTTCTAATTCCACTTCTTCCATCAAATGGAGTTTTGTAACAAGCCACTTCTTGGGGTCAACTTCCCTACTCTGACTATGAAGCTGCTAAAGGAGTGTCTATGCTCTGACATGACACTGTGAGCACCCTGGCATGCCTTCGTGTTGGTCTCAAGATAAGAGTCTGTACACAAGACATTTGGTGAAACTCACAGATTTTATACTTTGGCTGTGAAAGGATAAGTAACAACCAAATCGGAGAATTTTATTTGCCACAGGCTAACTACTAATGAGCAGCCCAGAGAGCCACATTTTAATATACACTTATTTGGTCTAAATGACTTTTAAGGTAAGTTCCTAACTCCTTTCTAGTCAGTACAGGGAAAGAGACAGAGGCCTAGTATTTTATTTAAATCCTAATCAACCTAATGCAAGATGGTATGTGGATTTTCCCTTATCACATATTCTTTCTTTCAGTAAAAACTCATGAAATTTTGGGGAAAAAATATTTCAATGATGATTTGTTTCACATTAAACCATAATAACCTAAGCTTAACATGTTAGTTGATTTACGAATGATGCAAGAAAATGGAGAAGAAATTGATGGTTTGGAAATTTTGATGCTAAAACACTTTCAATGAAATATTCTCTTCTGAAAATCTCTCTTATTACAGACTGAAAAGCAGTTGCTCATAAAAAAGTATGTTCAAATATAGAGAGCTTTAGGTTTTAATAGAAACTTATCACCCATTCCAAATTAACATAAATATGTTTTTGAAATGCTTTTCATGCTCTGTAAATTTTATTATAATTTCATTACTATAATATTTCATTGCTAATTAATTATTGCAATTTATTTCAGGTGATTAATAGTTCTTTTAAAAAGTCTGGCTAACTTGAGTGTGTCTGAAAGTGTGATTACATTGTCCTGACTAGCGTGCCATGATGTAATGGAAAAAATGGGTCATACCCATTGTGCCATCAAAAACTTAGACTTAAAATGGCTTATCAAGTATTTTTTCCTGCTGGTGCAAGAGAAGTTCCTAATGATATCTTAATATCTCAACTTAGCTCTTTGCGAAGAATTGGCTACTTTTTGTTTATTTTATTTTTATTTAGTAATTAATCCTCACCCAAAGATATTTTTCCATTGATTTTTTTTTCCAGGGAGAGTGGAAGGGAGAGAGAAAGACAGAGAGAAACATTGATGTGAGAGAAACACATCGATCGGTTGCCTCCTGCATGGCCCCGACCAGTGCCTGGGCCAGGGAGGAGCCTGCAACCAAGATACATGCTCTTGACGGGAATCAAACCTGGGACCTTACAGTGAAAGGAACATTGAACCAGAAACCGGGAGGCTGGGGCTCTGGGGTTAGGAGAGTCTCTCCACAGAGCTGTGGTCTTATGAGATTCCTGGAATCTCTCACTGTTATCTACATCATAGAGGCAATATTATCACCCTCAGACCTCACAGAGTACTGTGAAGATAAATGGACTTCAATAGCATTACGGGAATATCTTCAAAACAGTGCTTAGCAAACTGCAATTATAATCACTTATATTCTCTGACTTACCTGCCTTCCAAATTCGGTGGAAAGTTTTTGGAGGTCTGGGATTATTATGTTTGATACTTCTTTATATCCCAAATGCATTGGCTAAAACACAGATTTAATAAATTGTTAATGAGTGAATATTTTAACCAAGTGGGTTCTATATAGCAGGTTATCCTATATAATAACGAGAAAATATGCCAATTGACCCTCACTCCCTCATGCCATCATAAGATGGCTGCACCCACAGTGGAGGCAGGGTTCCTGTAACACAAGATGGCTGCGTCCATAGCAGAGATAGGGTTCCTGTAACGAGCCATAAGGAGTGATCAGCAGGGACCTGAAGCTGTGTGGCACCAGGCCAGGGTAGGGGACCTGAGGCCGCACCTCCCGCCTGGCGGGGCTTGACGGAGGTGGGGCTGGCTGGGTCTGGATCTCACCCAATGGGGGTGAGGCCAGCCAGATCTGGATCTTGCCCAATTAGGGTGGGGCCAGCCGGGTCTGGATCTCGCGTGATTTCGAGGTGCACATGGGTGGGCGGGGACGTGACTCTGGGTCCAGCGGCATGCCCAGACTCTGACAGGAGGAAGATTTTCATATACATTTTACTAATTTTCTTTCATCTCTGACACTTCTATTATAGTGAAAGGGCAAATAGCAATATTAAAATATTTCCTCTAATTAATTCCCTTTTTTATATTTTATTGATTTTTTTTACAGAGAGGAAGGGAGAGGGATAGAGAGCTAGAAACATCGATGAGAGAGAAACATTGATCAGCTGCCTCCTGCACACCCCCTCCCGGGGATGTGCCCGCAACCAAGGTACATGCCCTTGACCAGAATCGAACCTGGGACCCTTCAGTCCGCAGGCCGATGCTCAATCCACTGAGCCAAACCGGTTAGGGCATTAATTCCCTTTTAATGTGCACAAATTTTGTGAACTGGGCCACTAGTTAAAATTATAAAAGAATACAAAATGATTTCCCAAAGCTAAAGTTACCATTGCTGAGATGAATGGTGGGTGGTCAGCCAGACTTCCCCACATATGAAATTAATGAACCCCAAGGTGCGCAAGGTGCAATGTGATTATTTGGTGCAAAAATGAAATAGAACTTTAAATTTTTTTCATCCAAGTTTTTTTAAAGTTTCTCTGGTATATAGTATTCTTTTTTAAAAAATCCTCACTGAAGATACGATTTTTAATATTATTTTATTATTGATTTTTAAAAAGAAACATTGATGTGAGAGAGAAGGAAACATCGATGGGCTGCCTCCCTTAAGTGCTCCAACTCGGTATTGAACCTACAACCTAGGTATGTGCCCTGACCTGGAATCAAACCTGCAACCTTTTGGTGTATATAGGATGATGCTCCACCCAACTGAGCAACCCGGCCAGGGCAACATTTAATATTATTCTTTTTTTAAAATCTTTATTGTTGAATGTATTACATAGGTCCTCCTTTTTTCCCCTCATTAATATCTCTAGCCTGCTTCCCTCTCCCATAACCTCCAGGCCCTCACCACCCCATTTTCTGTGTCCACGGGTTATGCATATATACATACAAGTTCACTGGTCGATCTCTTCCCACTCACCCTCCACTGTCTTCCCTCTGAGGTTCAACAGTATTCATGATTCTAAGACTGTGAGTCTTTTTGATCATCAGTTTATTTGGTTCATTAGATTCCACATATGAGTGAGATCATGTGATACTTACCTTTCTCGGACTGGCTTATTTCACTCAGCATAATACTCTCCAGGTCCATCCATGTTGTTGCAAATGGTAAAAGTTCTTTTTTATTGCTGTGTAGTATTCCATTGTATAAATGTTCCATAGTTTTTTTATTCACTCATCTCCTGATGGGCACTTAGGCTGTTTCCAAATCTTAGCTATTGTAAATTGCACTGCTATGAACATAGGGGTGTGTATATTCTTTCTGGTGAGAATTTCAGATTTCTTGGGATTTAGTCCTAGAAGTGAGATTACTGGGTCAAATGGGAGTTCCATTTTTAATTTTTTGAGGAAACTATACTGTTTTCCACAGTGGCTGCACCAGTCTGCATTTCTACCAACAGTGTACTAGGGTTCCCTTTTTTCCACAACCTCACCAAAACTGTGGTTGGTTGATTTGTTGATGATAGCTATTCTGACAGGTATGAGGTGATATCTAATTTTTGTTTTGATTTACATCTCTGGGGTGATTAGTGACAGTATTTTCTTCTTCACGTTCTATACATCCAATTTCGAGAACTCTCAAAAAAAGAAATTAAAAACACACACAACCAATCCCATTTACTATTGCAACAAAACAATTAAGATACTTAGGAATACACTTAACCAAGGAGGTAAAGACCTGTACTCTGAAAACTACAGGACATTGAAAAAAAAGATAGAGAAAGATATAAAGTGGAAGAATATACCTTGTTCATTGATTGGTAGAATCAGCATCATTTAAATGTTCATTCTACCCATGGCGCCACCTTTTGTGAGGGCCACGTTTGGTGGCTGTGGTCTTGGGTCCAGACTCCCCTGCAGCCAGCAGCCAGCAGCCCTGTGGCTTTTCCTTTTCACAGTTGGATGCTACACCTGCTGCCAAGGAATGCAACTCTGGTGCTCAGCCTGGACTGGGTTTCTATTTTTCTGAGGGAACTGATACTCCTGTAGCACAGGTTCCTCCTCTCCCTCTTGGCCTGCTGGTCTGCCGCTCCTCAAGCCCTCACCACCCTCACTATTGATCTCCAGGCATTTTCTGTCCTTCCTTGCTGTAAGTCACTCCTCAGCTGTGCCTAATTTGTTAATTCTAAATGGACGTTCTCTGATTTAGTTGTATTTCTAGTCTGGCCCTGGGACTGGGTACAAGACATGTCTACCTATTGTGCTGCCATTTCCCCCCCACTCCCATGACATTTAGTGTTCTTAATGAAACTTGAGTCCTCTCTTTGTATTTCAAATGAACATATGTCCCAGTAGTTTCAAGTCTTCTTAGTAGATGCAATTCTACTCTCGAGTGGGTACCATAAGTCTAGAATTGAGGCGGGGATGAGAGTTTGTAGTGGGAGCTCCC
>NW_005877025.1:0-9148 GCF_000147115.1 Myotis lucifugus | reverse complement strand
ATCTCTGTGCTTTTCTTTAGATACAGTAACTTCCCAATCATCTTTGATTCATGCATGACATAGGGGGAAGAGGAGATTCACTCTTACTGGGATCCGGGCAAAATCCCCACTTTTGGTCTCTTTCATAGCGGCTGGTCGTGGCACACCACAGTAAGTTGTCTTCCCGCCCTTCCCGGGTGCATTCGTGATGCCACTGGTGGTTATACTGGAAGGGAAACATGCATGGCGTCCCATGGGCATTCCCTTTGAGTGTATACAAATCTAGGAGAAGAAAAGGACAAAATCAAATAAGTATTATGCCAGCTTCATCTTTGGAAACTGTCCTAGAGTGAATGCATTTTTCTCATAACTGACAACCTACAGTGGGCAAAACTCCTGCTAGACCAGAGAACCCTCAGGACTCCACTGTCCAGTGAGTGTAGATGTGCAAGGCTGAGCGCGGGTTCACAATGGTGTGTGTACATACTTAACTCCTTGGGTATTCACTATGGTGCACTACTATGGCAAGCAAACACATTTGTGAAAGGATGAGAAGGAAAACTTAATGGAGATTTTACTTCAAAATATCACCTATCTCAGCGATCAGCATCTGAAACTCAAGAGCTTCACAGGCCTTCATTAATTTATTCATCCAACAAATATTTATTGAGCACTTCATGTGCTGAGCACTGAGGATATAACAGTGAACAAACTGGCAAAAGTTCCCTTTCATAAGGAGTTTCTGCTCATAAGGGGGAGACAAAAAGAAAACAAATACACAAGTAAACATAATTTCAGGTAGTGATAATGGAGATACCTGAGAAAGTCCTGACATGGGTTTTAGGAGTTCCTTGCTCTGCTCCCTAGGACGGGTAGAGAGTTCTTAGAAAGATTTACCCTTATTAAAGCATAATTCTGAGCACCATGAGGGAAGGGACCACATCTGTCTCGTTGGCCTTTTAAAGCAAATGCCTGGCCCTGGGCCTGAGAAACAGTCAGTGTTTAATAAATGTGTGACAGAAGGTGAATGGGTGGATGAGAGAATGAAGAGCACAACCAAACAAAACCTGAGAAACGGGTTTAGGGGGTCCAAATTTAATATGCTGCTTGCTTTTATTTATTTATTTTTTCATTTGTTTGTTTAAAAATGCCAAATATTACAGAACTGTAAACAATGACCCCCCCCCAAAAAAACACACCCATTATTTTCCATTTCCTAGCACACACCAAATAACCTAACAACAGTCTGTCTTTAAACATCTCTTAACGTGACATCACATGGATGCCAGCAAGGCACTGGAGGCACTGAGTGGCCTGCAGACACACTCCATCCCTGGGACTGAGTGTCTGCAACAAGAGAAATGGTGGCAGGAGAGGTTCTTATACTCATCCCGTCAAGTCATCAACTTCAAAGACCTTTCCTTCCACCTTAATTTTCTCTTGTCCTCCTCTGCTTTCTCCCCTTTCCATTGATTCCCAAAGGGAAGTGTTTTCTCCCCTGATAACTTTAACTTCTGAGAAATTCTGCTTCTTTAGGAGAATTTAGCAAGTTCCAAGACTCCAGTCATTTTTTACATTAAGTGAGTAAGCAACTACAAAGTATTTGGCAGAAGTCCCTTGAAGGTCTGGATGCTGTATACCTCTTTCATATAATACACTATTCTGCAAATCTTAACTTATGCAAACTTTCTAAATATATCATTTCATGAGTACTTTGGTTGATATATTTTTTTACCTTTGTGCAGATATTCACAAATGCCTCCACCGCCTGGCATGTAGGCAATCCACTTATGAAGGTTTTGCCAGGAGGCCACCAGCGTGTTGTCCTTCACCTGCACCATGTACTGCAGCGGGCCGGTGATCACCTTCCTGTGACAGCGCCACCTCAAGGAAACGTGGGTGGAATCACACTCATAGATGCTCAATGGCTGCTCTGGATCAGATAAATTCAGGCCCAGGCAACCGCTGCCTCCTATGTTAAAGAGGCCGTGGTTGGAAACCCATTTCCACATCATGTACTTGTTTGGTGGTTTGCAGTTCTCCAGGGTCAGTACAGATTTGCCTGCTTGAATGCATTTCTTGAGGCTCTCACTTTGGATAACAAATATTCCTTTATCTGAAAGAGCAAAATAGAAGATATGGTATGGGTCTTTCATATATAATTACCTAGTATCATGAGGATGTGTAAGTTGTGAAACGTCACAATTGGCAGTCGTTTTGAACAGATCTGGAGTCGATGGGTGGGGTCCACCAGGAAGGTTTCTTTGCTCAAAACAGAGGAGTTTCTTGGGAAGCATAAATGGGTTCATTAGAGCTCATGGGGACCTCTGACCTACCATTAAAACCTCCACAGCCCTACAGTAACAAAGGCTACCTCTTAGTCCACTCAAGAATGTTCTGATAGAGAAGGAGCTCTCCACAACTGGATAGAGAGGAGGCATTGGGAACAACACTCAGGGCTAAAGGGGAGGGCTGTGGAGTGCCCAGAAGTATGGTGACACTTCAGTGTTCTCCAGACAACTGCCTGAGTGTTAGGAACATGGCAGCTGAATCAAGAGCCACAGAAATAGAAATTTCTACCATTAAATTCCTGCTGAAAACCCAAAGGATAGAGACAAAGTGCTGCTTTGTGTCTTGATACAAGATGCCATGCTGGTGAGAAAAAAATGCTTCTCCATGTTTGCTGTCTGTGCTGGATCTATCAGGAGTGGAATAGTGGGGACCTTTGCTATAGGGATGGCCTCTTTGTAGGAGCAGCCTTGTTGGGTGGGACCGGTGGGAACAGATAGATGCCAGGACACTAGCTGAGGCCACACACCTAGCTACACAAAAGGTGTAAGAGCACCATGTTGGCAGCAAAGGCACACAGGCCACATAGAGATGTGCCAAAAGTAGTCATTTTGTGATAGAGCTTTGAACTTCCAACTCCCTGGAGCAGAAAGAGGGATCTGGGTGAATTCTCTGAGAAAAGCTGACAGGGCCTGGAAAACACCTATTATAAACTAGAGGCCCAGTGCATGGATTTGTGCACTGGTGGGGTTCCTCAGAGTAGCCTGCAGAGATCGGGCCAAAACCAGCAGCCCAATGCCATCTGCCACTCCTGTTCATCCCTGCCCCACTGTGCCTGCTGCTACCTCCACTTGGTAGGCTTGCTGCTGCTCTGCTGCAGTCTCCAGGCTGTGGCAGCCAGCCGTGAGTCCTGCATCTGGCGCCCATGAGTCAGCTGAGCAGCACTCCCGCTGTGGGAGTGCACTGACCACCAGGGGGCATTTCCTGCATTGAGCATCTGCCCCCTGGTGGTCAATGTGCATCATAGCGACTGGTCGTTCAGTCACTTAGGCTTTTATATATATAGACCAGAGGCCCAGTGCATGAATTTGTGCACAGTTGGGGTCCCTCGGCCTGGCCTGTAAGATCGGACCAAAACTGACTCTCTGACATCCCCCGAGGGGTCCTGGATTGCGAGAGGGCACAGGCCAGGCTGAGGAACCCCATTGGTGCACAATCGGGGCTGGGGAGAGACCGCAGGAGGGCTCCAGGGCATGTCTGGCCCATCTTGCTCAGTCCCAATTGGCCGGACCTCAGCATCAAGCTAATCTATTGGTCAGAGCGTCTGCCCCCTGGTGGTCAGTGCATGTCATAGCAAGCAGTTGAGCAGCCTTAGCATAGCATTAGCATATTATGCTTTGATTGGTTGAATGGCAGACCGGACAACTGGACACTTAGCATATTAGGCTTTTATTATATAGGATAACAATTATGGACTTGTCCTCCGGAAGGTGGAAATCATATCTAAGCATGGACAGTCCTGAACATGGTGATTAAACATGCTGGCAGGTGCTGCTTAGGCCCTGGTTGCTGAGGTCACTCAGCCCAGTGTCTGGTCAGGTCCAAGGGCTCTTTTGTTCTCTCATTAGCTAGGTTCTTCTCTTATATGTTACTTCCTTTCCAATCTTCTAATATCTGAAGGGACATTATCAGGTTCCCTTAAAATAGCTGCAGTTTACTGCAAGTCGTGTCATGTAGCCATGGGATAGCAGGGACAGGCAGAGGTCTTCTAGCAACTTGGAACAGTGTAGAATGAGCCTCCTCACATATCAGCACATGGGAATTATGCTTTTTTCGTTTTTGTTTTTTTTTGTTGTTGTTTGTTTTGTTTTTTTAGTGAAAGTTCTGTTTTCTTTTTCAAAGTTACTGAGGCCGAGAGAAGCTGATTTACAATAATGAAAATCACTTAACACATTGTTAAAACGGCTGTCAATATATACATGAAAGCTAACTTCATTTAATAATCTGATAATCCCACTTATAAATATACATTTAAGGAGTTGAATTGTTGTCAGAAAATTGTTTTGATCACCAGACATCAGAGCAAAAGAGAAGGGAGTGTGTAGTGCAGTCTGGGGGGAGAATGAGTGGTTTTAGGGAGATTTCATTTAGATCCGGAAATTTGTTTTCCTAATGAAGGCCATGCCTGTATGGTTATTAGTGATAGTCATTCAAGATCAAATCTGCCTCTTGCCATGTGATATGGATTCTGATAATTAACCTTGTCTGCAACTCTCCTTTTCACCTTTTCATGCCTGGATAGAATGTTCACCTTCATTTTTATTGTAATCTACTAATTACTTTCTAGCCCAGAGTTCCACTCATTTTTTTTTCTAAAGGATAATTATTTTACTATAATTGTTCTGTAGTTTGGCTTCTATCTAATATATATGTTCGAATATACCCAGCTCTGCAACTTACTGGCTGAACTTCAGCCCTCTGGGTTTGCTTATATTCCTAAGATAGGTGGCTAGGCTACCTCGCTAGTGGATGAGAGCTATGGAATCAGGCAGACTTGCCACAGACCAGCCTTGTAACTTTGGGCAAATGTCTTGATTTCTGTGAGCCTCACCTTTCCTCTGAGAACTGGAAATATGTCTCATAGGAATGTTAAGAGTATTCCATTAAAAGCTTAAGTTATACACAGTCCCTTCTCCAGATTGCTTAACCCTTCTTAATACCGGAACATGAACCCCGGCAATGTTTCTCCCTCACAACTATGTCTCTCTCACTCTCCTTTCCCCTCTCTCTAAAAATCAATAAATATATCCTTGGGTGAGCTTAAAAAAAACCCTCTTCTGGACATCTACCCCAAAAATTTGAAAACACTTATTCGCAAAGATGCATGCACCCCTGTTTCACTGCAGCATTATTCATAGAGCCCAAGACATGGAAATGATGAAGGTGTCCTTCAATAGAGGTTTGGATAAAGAATATGTGGTACAATGGAATACCACTCAGCCATAAGAAATGATAAAATACTGCCATTTGCAACAACATGAATGGGTCTTGAGAATATCATGCTAAGGGAAGTAAGTTAGGCAGAGAAAGATTTCATATGATTTCATTCTAATCCATGCAAAGCACGCCACACACTACCTCGTCATGGGAAGACCTCAGTAAATGTGAATTGTTGTCATTATTATCCCTCTGGCTTCCTGATTCTTGATCTGTAGATCCAGCTATAGATTTAGTTGAACACCTATAGAGTGCTAATCTGAGCACCCCCCAAAGACTTCTCTTCTTATATCATTAGAACAAAAGCTCATTTTTACTTTAGCTTCTGTAGCATACAGTGGGTGCAGAAGTATTAGTTTCAAACAATCCTTAAATACCAAGATATCACTTTCATGGAGGAAACATATTCTTCAAACAACCAGATAACAAAATTGTTGTCTTGTTTGTTCTACTATATGTGCAACTGTGATTTAAATCTTCGTTCATCTTTTACACTATCTATTTGTAAAGTCTATATTGCAGCACTTTTGTAGGGAAGAGAGAAACATATGATGTCAACAAGCAGTTGATGGGTGTGGTTTGTAAGTGGATATGGAAATTAAATACCAATAACATTTGGGGTGAATAATGTTTTTAAACATGCAAATTATGAAGTGTTAAGAGAAAAGGAGTGGTAGAATCAGAACATCTGTGGTTACTCCAGTGATCATAAAAATACCTTTCCAAAGTAGAAGGTATTAGACAAACAACCTTGCCACTCAGCTTTGGGCTGCTATTACCTTTCTATGCCCAGCTGCCTTTAGAATGTAGCTTTGGAAAAATTCTTCAGAATGTATCAAAGCAAGTAGCTCTGGCTTATCAATAACAATAACCCTGTCATCTCTAAAAGAATACTATGTCATGCTGAGCTAAAAAATGACCCAAGCCCACTTTCCCATTCAACTATAATAGAATCTGGTCCTAGCAGCATTCTTCTCCATAAATTCACTGAAGAGAAAACAATTGTTTTCAAATGAGCTATGGGGAGACCCAACCTAGGTATTAATATTCTGATTATCATTATATGCATATATGGGTTTTCTGAAACAAAAACATAATGTGAAAATAAGCCACTATCCTTAGTGTCTGTATCCAGATTTCAAAAAGAATGAAAATCAAATGCGGGCGGAATCAAGATTGATTATATATGTCAAGGACATCAGTTCTGCTTGAATACTGATTAAGTGATTAATGAAGTACTGCCAGAATTACTAAATCTCTTTGCAGTAAATGTTATTACTTCCCTTCATAATTATACGTTTAGGGGGAGAAAGTGGACTGAATCTCTAGAAGAAATTTATAAACTAAATTTCATCCTTTTTTCCTAAATAAAATCCTTGGAAGTCAGTGGTTCTGCGGTCTACTTCTGAGACCTTTTTAAGGAAGAGATAATTTAATTTAATTTTTTAAAAAATAAATTGATTTCAGAGATGAAGGGAGAGGGAGAGAGAGAGAGAAACATCAGTGATGAGAGAGAATCATCCATCAACTGTCTCCTGCACACCCTTTACTGGGGATTGAGCCCACAACCTGGGCATGTGCCCTGACTCAGAATCAAGCCGTGACCTCCTGATTCTTGGGTCAACACTCAACTCCTGAGCCACACTGGCCAGTGCTGGAAGGAATATGGACATGGCAGAGAAGACTAACTTTACCCATAAATGCAGACCCATGAACTTCAGAACTGGATGGAGCTGTAAAGCTTATTTAATTGAATCATTTCTTTACATCCCCCCCAAATTAATTTTGCCTTAGAAGTTTTATACCCATATATTCAGTGAGGACCATATAGGTCTATGCATAGCTTTCCTTACACACATTCATTAATAACCCAGAAAGAAGACAATGAACTGCTATGGGTCATTGCAATTTAAAGTAAGAGATTTGTAATTTCAAGCAAACATTTATTGAGTGCCTGATATGGCATGTGTTAGGAACCCTGCAGATAAAAGAGTATATATGTCATAGTGTTTGCCTTCAAGGAACTGATGTTTTCCCTGGGAGTATTTCATAAAATGTACAGAAATAACTTAAAGTATATTTTGACATGACAGGTATAAACACAATGTTGTAGAATCCAGGGGCAGAAGGGATCAGTTTGACTAAGAAGATCAAAAAAATCTCTCTCTCTCTCTCTCTCTCTCTCTCTCTCTCACACACACACACTTTCATTCAATAAACATTATTTATTGTTTAATATTTTTCACACATGGAAGTACATTGCTGAACTAGACTAGCATGGATGCCTGTCCTTGTTGTAGACAGAGAGTTCAGGATGTGGAAGAAGTCTATGGATGGAGACGTGACGTGTCAGGTAAGGGGGCATTCTGGACAGAACAAAAACCACCAAAGCTCAGAGGTGATAAAAATAATCAGCTGTAGGATGTCGAGAGCCTAGCTATATACAAGACTTTAATAGTTGTAGAATACGAAGTTAGAAAGAGATGGTTTGGGGTAATTTTACAAATAATTTTATTCAGAAATGTGTATGTTACTCTTCAGATGAAAGGGAGATTTTGGAACAAGAGAAGGCATGACCGAGGCTGTGGTGTGGAATACAAATATGGGTGGTGAATCATTCAACAAAAACATTTACTGAGTACCTACTGTGTGCCCAACATTGATTTAGGAGCTGAGAATACAGGCGTAAAGGCAAATGTCCAGGTTCTGGCCCCAGAGGAGTTCTCATTCAGGTGAGACGGGACAGTCCATGAGTGGAACTGGAGAACAGTCTGGGGACTACTGCTATGATCTAGCAAGGGAGACAGAAGGTATCAACTCAACTGGTGGTGATGAGAAAGGAAGGAGGGAATGGCTAGAGTCCAGCCACCAGAGAGAGAATTCACAGGGGGAATAAATGACAGGATTTGGTGATCAGTGGAATGTAAGGATTCTGGAAAAATCCAGAACGACTTGTTTTCTGGCTTCAGGTATTTGATTGGTTGCCAGATGCCTGCCAATCCCTAGGAGACCGTGAGGTTGGAGTCTAGAGCCTGGGACTACTATTACAGCTTGATCCACGTGTTGAAGCAGTGTCAACAGGGCCCTGGGGAGGTTTCTCTTGAGGCCCTCCCACTTCACCCTCTGCATCCCTCTGGTCACCTCCACCTGCTGGTGGTGGCCCCTTCTGCTTTACCCAGCTCTTCTCTTAGAACTGGCTGAAAGTTTGAAGTGTTAAGTAAATAGCTATGGCTGAAGGATTAAGCCTTGATGAGGTGTCTGTACATTTAACCATAAAAACACTTTCAACAAACAAAACAACCATTCCTAAAGGCATACTCTCTTTTAGGCAAGCAAAGGGCTTTCTGGCATTCAATAAATTACGCGATGACAGTGGCCATCGGATCCAATACACACATAACGTTGGCCTCTGTGCTGCTTCACGTTAAGGAAACTGGAAGGAAACGTTCAAGTGCACGGCTCACACCATGTGCAATGTTTAAGACAAGCTATTCGGAAGCCATAGCTTGCCAAGTGCAATCTAATTTCAATCTCCTCCGCCATTCCCCTGGGCTTAAACCTCTTCCACTCCATCCACTCACACAGCTGGTGCAGGGCTCACACACCTCATGCCTGGTATCATGTCTCGAATCTGCCCAGTTCCTTGCTGTTCTGACAGTATTTCAGTTTCGGAATGGAAGGGGTCCAATCTGTAACCCATGTAAAGGTGAGCAGCTTCTCTCTGGAGACGGACTGACCTTTTTCAGCTGCACAAATGTGGGTCTGTGCCCTCTCGGGAACAATGGCTTCAGATCAATCGTGTTCCTGACATTACTCTGTAGCAGGAAGGGGTGTTGTAATTGGCCGAATCAATTCCCATTCATGGCTGAATGATGCAGAAAAT
>NW_005877024.1:0-9148 GCF_000147115.1 Myotis lucifugus | reverse complement strand
CAGTTCCCTTTGTGGCAGAGCAGCACCAGCCTCTTTCAAGGGAGTGCACTAGGAGGGGGTATCAGCCCTCCTTTGCTAGACCAAACCCTTTCAGTACATTTGACCAGCTTCATTCCCGCCTATCTTTACAGATTCCAAGGCCCATTTTTTTTTCTTAATCAGTACTGGCCTGTATTATCTAATTCAGCACAGGCAGGGGGAAGGGCCATTAAATCTTTGCCTTGAGGAACTGTGAGCCCCATCCTTAAATGTCCCAATCAGACTAGAAAAGCCACAAATACCTTTTAAATCTACCCCAGAATTCCAAAATCCCAACCCAGCACAGAATATCACATAGCAAATCAAAGTTCCCAGCAAACAAACAGACAGAGATGTTTACTAGTTAGGCAGGCCGATTCCACCTCTGACAGAGAGCAAGCGCCCTTAGGGAAAGATCCCAGCGGCCGCTCAGGGTACTTTGCTATCGGTCAGAGCACTCAGCCTCAAAGAAATCAAGCCTGTGGTTTTTTGGGGTTTTTTTTAGACACAAACAGAAATTTCACTAGCTAAACAATTTTCAATAAAGACAGATAACATTTCCCATTAAAAACTTTGAATCACCACAGGAGAAAACAAAACAAAACAGAAATAAACAAAAACACTTTTACACAGGCGCATGCCACATTTACAGCACAAAATACCAACAGATAACCTAGTTTGATTAACATATTATCTAGAGCCCTTGGGTAACCTGGGTTAAACTTAGGCATGTTATCTAAATTAAAGTCTTGGGTCTCCAGAACACTGAGTTGATAAGTTAACTGGAGCCCTCCGATCCTGGGACAGCTGTGCTGTCCCTCCCAGGCAAAGGAAAAATGTGCCCTCTAAGCCCAGTATGAAACCAGTTTCTACCTGAAATAATCGTACTTTACTTTAGAAATTGGATTACTGCTATTAGTCCCTTTTAAAGACTTTGACATATTAAATAAATCTGAGAGGCAAGCACACTTCCTGCCCCATAAAACTCCGCCTTAAAGCTCCACCCTTGACTAAATCAGAGGGAGGGGCCTTTGCTGTTTCAAGATGGCGGCCCCCAGGGGAGCGGCAAGTCATGTGGCTGACACGGCGGCTGCCAAGTCATGCAGCCCAAAATGGTGGCTGTCTACACTTTTTTTTTGCAAATCAGGACCAATAAGCAAAGGCATTTAGTTACCAGAATTACACAAATTTTCCCAATTCAATCCGAACCTTAAACTTTTAGCTGGCAAGTCAAAATATTCAGCATTTCTCAATCAGTCTAGAATCTAGCTAGCATCCTTTTTTTCTTTGGGTAAATGATCAGTCTTGGGCTCCATCCTGCACATCTGCAAAGAGACTCTAGCTCAAAACTCTATCCAAAATCGGACAGTGCGCGCATTAGTTTTAAGCCAGCTTTTCTCTCTACACATGCACAGAAATCCCAGACGCATTTACTTGGGGAGGGGGTGACCTGTTTTCACAGATCCTCACTCAGATGCCCACCTGACCGAAGTTGTGGAGCCACACAAAGGAGGGGAGAGGGCAGGCCCCCTCCCTCCACACTCACACACTTTCACCAGACATTCACTCAGAGTTTAAACAATAACAACTTCCCAACTCCTGAGGGAGCTCTACAGCCTCCCCCAATCTCCTTGAAATGATCAATCACAATACCCAAAGGAGCAGTCCGAGTCCATCCCATAACATCCGTCCAGTAAGTCCACAGAAAACAGAAAAACACAGACACAGACAAACAGAGGGCCCCAAAGAACAGCCTTCCAACTCCATGGAAGCAACTAGACGATGGCCTTACGCCAAACCGGCGGGAGCGACCCGCCTCGTCTCAGATTCTCAGATTGAGGGGGTTCCTACAGACCTTCCGACTCCGCGGAAGCAAAAGTACACCCTTCCAGATGGAGGGTCGAGGCGTCCCCCGACTCCTCCCGCCCTTGATCCTCCTGTGCGTCCACTTAGATCATTGCGGGCGATTACAGATTTCAGAAGTGAGCTCACACAGAACAGATACAGAACAAGTCCCTGAACAGAGGCAGTAGAAAACTGCCTAGGAATGCTTCTCTTCTACCGTTTTTAAAAGATAGGCCAGATTCGAACCCTTAGCCAGTCCCAGTTTTGACGGTGAGTACCATCTAGAAGCCATTCCTTCAGATACAGGAAAAGTCCCTTAGAGATAACATATATCACACAGAACAGAATACACAACACACAGACACTTACCGCGGCCAGTCAGACTCTACGGATTGGGGGGGTTCCTCAATGGTTTTGGGGATCCCGGACGAGCCCCCAAATGTTATGCCCAGATTTCAGGATCCCCAAGAAACCACATCAGGGAGCCAGCCAGTCCGATGCAAAAGCATAAGAGTCTTTATTCGAGCTAGCTCGGCTCCCCCACCTTGCCGACGCAGCGACAGGAAGCAGAGAGAGATAACTCTGTGTGGAGACCGGTTATATAGGGGGAGTTGGAGGAAGGGGAGGAGAAAGGACTGTGCTCTGCTGATTGGCCAGGCACAAGTCTGTGTCTTGTTCCTGGGTGTGGCTAGTAGAGGCTTAGACTTCCAGGAAGAAGCTCCTTGCCAAGCACGTGGCCAAGGTAAGATGGAGCACTTACCCTGGGGCAGGGTGGAGGGCGTAGCCCTTACCCTGGGGCAAGGTGGAGGGCCTAGCCCTTACCCTGGGGCAAGGTGGAGGGCCTAGCCCTCGCCCTTTCAAGAGGGAAGGAGGGAGGGAGGAAGAGAGTGAAACTTGGGAAGGAGGGAGCAGTAAGGGAGGGAAGGAGAGAGATAATGAGAGTTGGAGAGACAGTGCTCAAGCTGGAGATAGGAGCAGGAGGAGGAAGGGAAGCCCTAAGAAAGAGAGAGGGAGGAAAAGAGAAGAAAGAAGAAAGAAGAGATCAAAACAATTCTCAGGGCAGAACACCTGGTGCAGGGAGTGGATGGATACATTATCCATAAGTACTGATGAGAAGATTAGGATTCCCTCCTTAAGAATAGAATTTGAGAGCTGAAATACATATTTCAGAATTTCTATTACCCTCAACCATGTCAGAAATACACTCAGACAATTTGGAAATGTCAAAGGAGCTTCCCTAAGTAGAGCAGCACCTTGCAGTAGTGAGGTTCAAAGGTGAAGAAGTTTCCTATTATCTACTTACATACAAGGAAAGTTAGGACCTGTTATGTTACCCATGGATATTTCTTCTGCTAGCACTAAGTGAAGGTAAGGGAAAGTGACTCCCCAAGAATCAGTAGTCCCATCTTCCTCTCTATTGTCACTGCTTCCCCCCCCCCACCCATTCCTCTCCCTCCCCTCTCTTTTTTCCCTTCCTCCCCCTTTTCCTTCTTCCCCCTCCCCCTCTCCTTCCCTATTCCCTCTCATAGAGTCCTAACCTTTTATTTTGGAGTGGATCTTGTTGGTAGTATGGTGAAGCTTATGGACCTCTTTTTAGAATGTTTTTAAAAATGCAAAAATACAAAAAATAGAGGGAAAATTAAAGGAAACTAATTCTGTTAACATGGTAGTTAACAAACATTTTGTAATATGGAAACTTATGTGCTTCTGTATAAATTCAGTTAATAACATTATGTAGTGTTGTGTTAATAAAACACTAATTTCAAAGTAGTGATAAGCATGACCGATTTTTCAGGAAATGTGCAACAAGAACAATATTTGTGGCATCTATTCTAAAAATGTCATAGGGTATTGCTCTTACTAATATGTTTCACGACCAGATATCCCTCTAATATCCTCCCTGGCTTATTTAGTAATTAAGACAAGACATTTCCTCTTTTAAAAATTACTTAGTGAAAGAGCAGGGTATGGGGGGAACTGCCTGATATAAATGTTCTCCAGATTTTTAACTGTGGAATATTAAGAAATCACTTCTGTTATCCTCAAGTTACTTTTCTAAACCATGAGAACCAAAGTGTGGAAAGTCTACTGATTTGAATAAAAAGAGTTAATGAGAATGAAAAGCTCATTAATAGAGCTAAAGTTATTAGCTCAAAAGCTTATTCTATCAATATATCAGTGATTCATAAACTCACAAATCTACATACAAACAAACAAACACATTTATAGATATACCATAAGCAAAATATATTTTCACTGTTAAAGGAATTATATATTATTTTTAAGCTATTAAAAGTCTAATCACTGGAAATACTTCTCAGTAGTCTTCGAGTTTAACATATGTTTGTAAAATTCTACTTTTTAAATTCAGATAAAACCAAATTATTAAAAGTATGATATGAAACTTATTAATGTTCTTATCTCCATAATTAATAATAGTTTAAGTACATATAGAAAATTAGAGCAATCAAATGGCATTGAAATGCCATTTCCAAAAGCAAAGACAAGCTTTACAAATCTTAATTATTTTGTAATATTTGATATCAATGTCATTTTATTCAAATGTATGAACTGTCAAATGAACAATGAAAAGATGTGATTAATTCTGTAAAAATGTAAAATAACAAATATGTAAACATATTAAGTCAATAATAAAATATTATACTCATGGGAAGCAGTAAAAGTGAAAACAAAATAATTACACTCAATGCAAACTCATTTTAATTTAAACTCAAAGTGTCTCCTTTAGGACACTATAGCCTCATATCCCAATATGGGGAATGCCACAAAGTTAACATTTTATTATGCTTTGGATGTGTATTTAGATCAACCAAATTTTTACATTATGCTGACCATTTAAAAACCTCTATACAAAGTTTTTGTAAAATGCCTCATAAATGTAATGAGAATTAGAAAATGTCCTAGACTAGATATCTGTTTCTTTAATTTTCATTCTGGGCATCTGGTTCATTTCCAAGGGGTGAAATCAGATATTTGAACTGATATTCTACGGTTCTTTGATATAAGACAGAACATAAGAGATAATGCACTTCTGCACAGATTGTTTTCCACCCTTAATACAATATCCCTTATTGTCTTAGCACCAAACTCCTTTTACATAGCTAATTTGCAATTAGAGTCATGTATCTTTGTCAGAGTATCACACTGCAACATCACTATGGAAGAGTACTACCATATCCTAGAGAAAGAAGCTTGGAGAGACAAGTAAAATTCACATAACTTATATTTCAAAAACCTATATATGATATTGACTCATCACATTTTATTGGGAAAATATCATAAAGGATTATTTAAGCTCTTTTAATAGCAGCATATAATTACCCCTTATTACTCTATATAATAAAAGCCAAATATGCTAACTGTACGGTTGTCTGGTTGTTCGTTCAACCAATCAAAGCGTAATATGCTAATGATATGCTAAGGCTGCTCAACTGCTTGCTATGATGTGCACTGACCACCAGGGTGAAGACAGTCGACTGGCCGACCAGTCACTATGACATGCACTGACCACTAGGAGGCAGATGCTCTGACTGGTAGGTTAGCTTGCTGCTGGAGTCCAGCTGATCAGGCCAGACACACCTTGGAGCCCTCCTGTGGTCCCTCCCTGGCTGGCCAACTTCCGCATCCTTCCCCAGCCCCAATCGTGCACTGGTGGGGTCCCTCGACCTGGCCTGCACAATCTGGGACCCCTCAGGGGATGTTGGAAAGCTAGTTTCTGCCCAAACCCGCAGGCCAGGCTGAGGGACCCCACTGGTACACGAATTCATGCACTGGGTCTCTAGTCTTATATAATAAAACCCTATTATACAAATCAACCAAATGTCGGAATGACCAGTCACTATGACTTGCCCTTACCTCCAGGGTGTAGATGCTCAATGCAGGAGTTTCCCCAGGGGCAACTCCTGTATTGAGCATCTGTCCCCCGAGAGGGAGGTGACCAGCGGTGGTGATCGGGGGACGGGGCCAGCCAGGCTGCCAGCCAAGGCGGATGCCAGCAGTGGCCCCCCAATCACCCTGCCCACCAGTCACCCCACAGATGGCCTTGATCGCCAGCCAGGTCTAGGGACCCTACTCTATGAATTGGGAACAGTCTCTTAAATTTAAAAATTAAGACCTGGCAAGGCTAGTCTAACACTGAAAAAATAGGATGATGCAGCAATGACACTTAAGGACTCTGGCTTGCACATTTTGAGGTCAGCCCTGACTCTGACACTTATATCTGTGTGACAAAGCCAATTACTTAACTTCTCTCTGCTTCCCCTAAGATGGGGAAAATGGTACTACTGCCTCAGAAGGATCATGTTATGTACTACTTTTTATAATCAGGGCAAAAAAATGCAGCTGCCCATACAACAGCAAGATGCCTTTGACCTGTATGAAAAGTATGGTCACTGGTGCATGCAGCATCCTGGATTGTGAGAAAGATGTCCAATTGCTGGTTTAGGCCCGACATCCCACGAGGGGTCCCGGATTGAGAGAAGATGCAGGCCAGGCTGACCGACCCCACCCCTATCCCCTCATGCATGAATTTTATGCACCTCTAGTTATGTATAATCCAGAATTGTTTTAAAAATTAATGAAATGCCTGTCAGTAACTAATAGGTGGGTAGTATATATAGCTTTCTTTCTTATTCAATGTCTTCTATTGATTAAAGTAACTGGTTGTATCCTAAATTGGTAATGGTACTTTTGAATGAGAAAGTATTATTTCTAAAGGTCCAAAAGACAGAAAATATAAATTAATATTTATGAGCACTTACTCTGCATTTGGCATTATTCCTTACATTAAAATGGCCAATTTAAAAGTTATGTATTTTTATTGATTTCAGAGAGGAAGGAAGAGGGAGAGAGAGAGATAGAAACATTAATGATGAGAGAGAATCATTGATTGGCTGTCTTCTGTACTCCCCCGACAGGGGATCGGGCCAGAACCCAGGCTTGTGCCCTGACTGGGAATGGAACCATGACCTGCTGGTTCACAGGTCATTGCTCAACCACTGAGCCACTATGGCCAGGCCCATTTTTTTAAATTTTTTATTTCCCTACTTCGCTCATCACCAACTCTGAACTGCCTTTAGTTTGGGGGAAGTAGGAGCCACATCTGCCTACGTGCTCAATTTAATACTTCAGAGTTATCTCTAGTTTATCTTTCCTTCTTTAACTATATCCCCTACCAACTAATTTATCAAAACCTCACAAATCAATCCATTTTACCCTTCATCTCCACTGTAACTCCACATAACAAATTATGAGGCTCCATAGCCTGGATTATAACTACACTTTTTTTGTATGATCATCAGACCTCAACAAAGTGGGTTTTTTTAAAAAAATCTTTTTTAGCCCTGGCCAGTGTGACCAGGTTGGTTGAGCAGAGAACTAGGCACCCGAGGGGTCGCTGATTTGATTCAGGGCTCATGTCCAGGTTGTGGCTTGAGCCTGCAACCCAGGAATCTAACCATGACATCCTGGCTCATAGGTCGATGCTCAACCACTGAGCTACACCAGCTAGGCTACTGAGTTTTTTAATATCTGATCATTCAGATAGTTTGAACTTTAGTATAAATGTATACATGACTCTCATGATGTACATAAATACTAATAGCAACATTACTTGCAATTGTCCAAATTTAAGTAGATGAACTTATAAGATGAAAACTGTATAGTAATACAAATAAATTGAAAACTGCTATTAGCATAACATGGATGAAACTCACAAATGTGTTGATTGACAGAAGGCAGACACAAAATAATAGATATCTTATATTTCCATTTATATAAAGCTCAAAAGTGGTAAAAGCACAAGAAGTTAATATTGTGTCTATCAGAGAGAAGACAGGACCAGGTGAAGGGGAAGGGGCATAGGGAAGCTTTTTTGGTGTGCACCTGATGTTCTATTGAAGTGATGGCGAACCTTTTGAGCTCGGCGTGTCAGCATTTTGAAAAACCCTAACTTAACTCTGGTGCTGTGTCACATATAGAAATTTTTTGATATTTGCAACCATAGTAAAACAAAGACTTATATTTTTGATATTTATTTTATATATTTAAATCCCATTTAACAAAGAAAAATCAACCCAAAAAATGAGTTCGCGTGTCACCTCTGACACGCGTGTCATAGGTTCGCCATCACTGACTGGGTGGTGTGTATAATATGTTCACTTTGAGATCATTCGTTGAGCCCATTTATCATTATTGTGGTTTTTCTGTATGACGGTTACACTTGAATTTAAAAGGCTCATTAAAATGAAGAGTGTTCCGGTAGTTATTAAAGAGAATGAGGGTGTCAAGCTTGATTAAGAATACACATGGCTTTGTAATTAGTTGATAGTTACAGAATCCATGTAACCGATAATAGAAGGATATGTTTTCAGTGAAAGCTGGGATGGGATTGTGACAAATACTGAATTTTTAATTAGGGATATAAATTTTGGCCTACACATGAAGAGCTATTGAACTTTTTATTCCATTTTGTTAGGTTAAGAGCATTATCTGAAACCATAAGTTATTCTCTCCTAGAGAATTCAGAAATTAGATTGATCAATTAATGATTATTTTTAAAAAATCAATTATCAGGCCTGTGTTCCCTTTGAACAGGGGTCTCTGCATCTTCCCTCCAGCAGAGGCAAATAGCTGATTTCTGTTTCCTCCTTTTGCTCTATAATGGCAGAGTCTAGGCTTTGCGTTCACTCTGCAATGCGGCTTTTTCCCATTGCCACTCATGAGGAGGTCCATTAGCTTTCCACAGCAGGGAATGAAATGTCAGCTACCACTGTATTTTGTTAGACACCTTGTCCGCATTTTACTCAACCTCTTATTTAATACAGAGAATGACCCTCATTTTATCTTGGATCAAATCGCCCTCGATTCTTGGGGCTGTCCTCCCACCTCACTTGCCACTCGTATTTTACCCAACATCTTGCCACGAAGCTCCTCAGAATCCAGTACTGAGCTTGGCTTTTCTTTTTTCCTCTTAACGCTTTCTGAGTCATCTCATCCATTCTTGTGGTTTTTACATATAAATTCTGTGCCAATCATCTCCCAGGTTTCTGGCTGATGCTTCACACTTGTAAAATCATAATCATAAGCTGTAAATATCTTTAAATTAGCCTTGATAAAATTTGATTAACACCATATGCCACATGCCAATGATAATCGTACAGAAGCAATCCTCTTTACAACTCAAGATTTCGCTGTTTACCTTGGGTACTTGAAGAGTTTCTTAGAGTGGTATTTCATATCTTTATCCTTCTACGAATTGAAAATT
>NW_005877023.1:0-9150 GCF_000147115.1 Myotis lucifugus | reverse complement strand
TTAATAAAAGGTTTTTTTAATAATCTAGTTCAAGTGCTCCTCAATTTGAAGATAAGGGAATGGAAACTCAAGAAGGTGACATAACTTACAAAGGGAAAAAATGGTATAAATAGGAGTTCATAAATAAAAATCTACTCAAGTAGGCAGTAACTCTCGAGTCAACAAAGTCTCAGTCTTATGTAGTTCTCTTCACCAAAGATGAGTCTCTCTGATTTCAGCAATAATTTGACAGAGTTCATGAACAGCAAGGTTAGAACCATATCCCTGGGCTTCTGACCTCTGGACTCCAGACTTAATGTTCTTTCCTTTATGTCATATCACCTCCCCTGGCCAGTCACTCACTGATGATTGTCAAACACAGGGGCTTGAATAAAGGACAGTTCATTCTCTGAATTAGGAATGTTTATACCATACAGGCATCCCTGAGGACATAGGATGCATTCTCTCTGGTTTTGTTTTGTTTTGATCAATCACTCCCTTGTCCAACTGGGGAAATAATTCTTAAATATGAACAACATAGTGATCATAAGCAATCTACAGTAATTAATGAACCTAAAAATGGGTACTTAACACTAAGGATAACTCAGGAATTAGTCTTGATGGGCATCAGCATCACCAAGGGAGATTTTTTAACAAATAGAATTTAGGATTTTTGTACCCTTATGGACCTAATATAAACACTGGGATGCATTATAAGTGAAAATTCTGATCTTAAAAAATATCTCTAAAAAAAATATATCTCTAGCAGCACAGTACTTCTATTATTTAATCTGTATTCTACTACATTTGGAATAATTTTTAAATTTTTAGGAAAATGTCAGACAAAAAATAGAGATGCTGAGACACTCCCCTCTCCAGACCTAAACATCAGAAGTTCTGATAATGAGGCTGTTGTGAGCAAGGGAACATCCCCGAAAGGAGTCATTCATACCTGTTTGTGTCTTTGCACAATGCCAGGTTAACTAGCGGAGGCCTCCCCAGTACGCCAATACAGAGGGGGAGCTTACTAGTATATGATAGAAACAGGCAACGCAAGCATCCAATGCACAGTCCCAGTCACTGACAGCATCTGCAGGTGGAGAGAGAAAGATATCAGTCACAAGCCGGGTGGCTACATTGGTGGCTCATGTCCAGTGGAGTGGAAGTCTGGCAGGGCTCCAGCGTGACCCGTGATACAGCCAAGTTCAAGCTTTGGATGTTTGGAGCTCTGAGTTCTTGCTGCCCACCAGGGGTAGAGGCCCTACTCATATCGGTGTCCAGATGGAGTCCTTATCCAAGTGTCCAGACCTGTGGTTTGGGCATCCCAGGCCCCTCCTCAGGGCATTCTCACAGTTAGCATTACCAACTTCTCTACCGCCACAAATGACTTTTTAATCCATTCATCAATTTTTTAGAGACACTGCTAAAATTTCATTACAGTGCTTCTGCACAACAAAGCTGTTTCTATGTAGCAGAGAATAGTTCAAAATCATACCACTTTGTCTCCAAAGTCACATACAGTCTTAAGAGTACATGAAATTCTGAAGATGAATGTTTTTTTCTGATGTCTCCCCACATGCCAATTACTCTGCCTGTGGAAAAAGCCTAGTTATGTATTTTGTGTGTGCTGTTCCTTTTGAAAGAATCTGATCAGACCACAGCATATGCAGATCTTGCTTTTTTTATATATATAAAAAGCACTTGTCCTTGCCCTGGTTGGTGTGGCTCAGTTGGTTGAGTGTCATCCCATGGAGTTTACTGGTTTGATTCCTGGTCAGGGCACATGCCTGGGTTGTAGGCTCCATCCTCAGTGTGGGGCATGCAGGAGGAAGCTGATTCGGTGTTTCTCTCTAATTTGATGTCTCTCTCTCTCTTCTCTCTCTCTCTCTCTCTCTCTCTCTCTCTCTCTCTCTCCCTTCTTCTTTCTCTCTAAAATCAATAAAATATTTACAAAAAGAAAAGCACTTGTCCATTATTGTCCCCTCCTTTTCTTGAAATACCTAGATCACTTTTAACATAAGACAGAAAAGCACCAAGTCTTGTACCAAAGTGACAGGTTGGGGAGATGCCCAATACACAGAATCAGTCATCACCTTGGCTATGTTTGGAAATGTACTGTGCATATTTCCTGTTCAATAGAGGAAATTTCTACAGTTCATTCATTAAGCATATATTCAGTGAGCATCTCCTGGGTGCCTTGTATGAAGTTAAGTGAGCAGAGAGATGAGCAAGGCAGAGGTCCTGCCTTCAAAGTGCCTAAGAAAATGGGTGTACACAGGCAATGCAATAGAATTTCACAAATGCTATGATACAAATAAATTCAGGATCTGTGGGATCTCACAGAGGGTCATTTAATTATGCTTGGGGGGGGTGGCGGGGGGGAGATAAGTTTCCAAACAGATAACTGAAGTGAGGGGAGTCCTGGAGGATGATAAGAATTCTCTAAAAGGACCAGTTGAAGAAGGAAACTCCAGGCATGTGCAAGGACCTGAAGTAGAAGAGAATATAAAATGTTTAGGACACTGAAATTAGGGGAGCATGGAACTGAAAGATGGGAAGTATCTTTATCATGACGGGCCTTTCATCCTAAGGGCCCTGGCAAGACTAAGGGCCTCTGTGCACCATGCTGATGCCGGAGAAATGAAGGGGCCAGACTGCCCAGTCACAAGTGGGAATGAAGTTCTTGTGATATCTTCAGAAAATGAATTTTCTAAGACTTGCATGGGAGGATGGGATGTGACAGGTTTTATCGGCATGGAGTTACATTTATCGGGTTTCAAAGTCCCATTTCCCCCAAGCCAGTCCTGGAAGAAGGGCAGCTGGGAGTTCAGAAGCAGGGCCAGTGTCCAGAGTTTCCGTTCCACATTGCAGCCGGTGTGGTTCAGCATTCAGGCCAGATTACAGCCCATCAGTCCATGTGTGGAGCCCAACATGGCCGTGCACCATGTGGATACAGGAAGCGCATCCCCCTGCAGCAGGAGTCCCAACAGGGAGAAGAGAGCCTGAACTTCCATTGTTTGGAACTTCATCAATTCAGGTTTCCGAGCTTGCAGTGGCCACCCCCTTCCTGGCCACTGACTCGCTTTCAGGTGTGATTGATGGGGAAGCAGGTAGGCAGCTTCCTACCTCACTCAGACCTTACTGGGCATGGGTCTAAACTGCCTTTGTCCATCGATTAGCAGGGAACAGACTTGGAAAGTGTTCAATGTAGCTTTTTGGCAAAGCTGTATAAATGACAAGCCTATATTACTTGGTCTCCCCCTTCACTTCTTCCCTATTAAGTAATAACCAGGTTATTACACTGATATCAATGCTACACATTTAACATTATCTCACTTAACATTGAAGATGCCTGCACTTGATGGATGGAAATTCTAGCTGCTATAAGTCTGTTTTTCAGAGTTAACAATGGCAAATAATCTTGCTGACTTCAGAAATTTGATACACCCAAAATTATCTGGGTGGCTAACACCTTACCCTGTGATACATAGATAGGTAGGTAGATAGATGATAGATAAATAGATAGATGATAGATGATGGATAGATAGATAGATAGATAGATAGATAGATGATAGAGTAACCTAGCAGAAACCTCAATTTCTTTAATTTGACCTTTTCTCCTCCTTTCCTTTTGTTTCAGACTTGCCTAGAGTACCCTGACTTATCTACCTGCACTTCCCTAATCACTAATGATCAGGACAATGAAGTCCTAGTCAGCATTAAACTTAGGGCAAGACCTCCAGTCTATTGACCACAGAGAAAGATAACATCTAAGCCTCAGTCGTGTTTCAGCTCCAGACCCAGGAAGCTAACCAATCCCACCAACCAAACCCTTGTGAAACCAGACAGAATGATGCCATGTCTGACATCAGATGCAATGATCAACTGCCCCTACCCTAGCACTAAGCAGTCAATAGAGACCACAATCCTAATTCACTAAGTCACCATGATTAATGATTTTCCCCTATGTAACCCAGCCCCTAGAAGCCATTGGTGAGCCAGGTCTTTGACCATGAGCTCACCTGTGGCTCCAGGTGTGGCGCCATGTCCTTAATAAAGCTTTCCTTTCTTTGCTGCAAACTCCCATTCGAGTTTGATTGGGTTATGATGCATGCAGGGAAACAAACCCCTTTAGTTAGTGATAGATCAGATAGATAATATGTAGGCAGATAGACAGATAGATAGATAATTGATAGAGAGATAGATGATTGATGATGATGATAGATGATGGATAGTGTTAAGGTAAAAACCATTAAAACCTGTAAAGAATTTTTGTGAGTTTATTTGAGCCAAACTGTCGACATATGCTGGGAAGCAGAACCTGAACGAATTGAGATAATGCTCCGGAGAATGGCGGGGGTTACATTTGTATTTATACATTTGCAATCAAAGGAGAGATGTAGGTGGGTTACATGAAATTCATTGGTGATAGATTAAGGAGGAGGGATAAAGCAAATCAGGGAAACCTCTGGGATTGGATAAAAAGTAAAATGATGGACACATACTTAGGTGGATGGAGGATCAATTAACATGATAATGAAGGAATTTGTGGTATCTGTCCTGGCGCCCAGCATATTTGGTTGTGCCCCAGGGGCTCCAGAAAAAGGGAAGTTACAAGTTACCCAGACATTTCAAGGGTATGTTATCATAGATGCAAAAAGACAGATAGGCTCAGTTAAGGTAAAGGTTGACCTTGTCAGTGAAGATACCCGCCTAGGATGTAACTGCCCACCATAACTGCTTTTAGTTAAAGTTTAATTTCAGACCATCCTCTGTGGTTACTTTAGATCTCTGAGTTTGCAAGACCGCCATGCAGGCCTCCACTGAGCTTGTCAGGTCAGCATGTGGCCCCTTTCGTCCACGATAGATAGATAGATAGATAGATAGATAGATAGATAGATAGATAGATAGATAGATATGATTTGGGAGCATGAATTATGCTCAGAGGGTCAGGAAAGCCCTCTTCCCATTTTATGAATCTCTAAACTCCGCTGTGTATACTGCTCACCCAGCTTAAAAGAGCTATTGAGCAGCAGCAAGGTTAACAGTGTCTCATCAGTTAAAGGCAAAAGCAATCTATGTCACAGGTGTTCACAATATCATCAATCACAACGATTTAGTGAACCCACAGGTATCTCAAAAAGACTCAGATGAAGGAAGATTCAATATATCTCTCTTACATCAAGATTTCTCTTTCTCTCTCCCTTCCTTCGTCCCTCTCTAAAATCATGTGTTTGAATGTGTAATTATTCTAGTCCAGTGGTTCTCAACCTTGGCTGCACATTAGAATCACCTGGGAATCTTTTTACAATCCTGATTTCTGGGCCTCATCCCCCGGAAATTCTGGTTCTTTGTTATGGGGTGGGGCCACAACATTAGTAACAAAGAACCAGAATTTCCGGAGGATGAGGCCCAGAAATCAGCATTTTAAAAAGATTCCCAGGTGATTCTAATGTGCAGCCAAGGTTGAGAACCACGGCTCTAAGAGCAATCCAGAAACCAGCTGAGTCCGACACATTGGGTAACTGAGAAAATACTCACATTGAAAAGGCTGAGACACTCTGTCACCATAAACTCCTCCCCCGGCACAGTGCTCTACAGTCTGGAGGGAACCCCCAGCACCACGCTTCTCCCTCACAACTGGTGTCTCACCCCAGGGATAGGCCCCCAAGTCACCTGATTCTAAAAGACAACGGGGCTGTGTTCATGAGTCCACAGGATTATAGCAAACAAAGAAGCAGTTCCTAACAGGTACACAAGAACTAGCCTTACCTATGCCCCAGGGTTCGGCACAGAGGAAGCAGGAAGCAGGCAAAAACCTCCCATCTCCAACTCGGAGGCTTTTGTTGGAATGAGTGGACTGCATACTTTACAAGCTGCTGCCTGAGGGTCAGTCTTCTAATTAGCACACATCCCCCTGATCCTCCAGGAAGCCCAGGGAAGCGGCACGTCCCCTGCCTTTTTCCTCCGTTTTCTTCCAACGATAAAATCAAATCACTAGTATCTCCCTGGAACAAGCTTGTCCACATAAAGAGCACCCCAACTTTTACAGCTGTCATTCAAGGGACGAGCCCCCAAGTCACCTAACTCCAAAAACCAATGGGGCTTCATTCACAAGTTTCACAAGATGGTAGCAAACAAAGAAGCAGTTTTAAACAGGCACCAGCACCCTCCACGGCTATAGACACAGGCTCAGCACAGAGGGAAGCAGAACAAAGACCCCTCTGGTAGGGGTTTGAATGAACAATTTTGCATCTCTTGTCTGAGGCCCGGGCTTCTAATCAGCCTGCATCAACATGCCGACTACAGTCCTCCCCTTTGGAACACTAACCACAGGTCCTGGCACACCACTACTGGGAGCCACTAAGAGCAAAGACCATCAATCACTCTGGTACACAGGACATAGGCCCGGCGGATTGACAAAGTTCATCTCCTGCATGAGCCGTGTTTGTCAAGATTGGCGAGGTGGGTGATTTATCTGATGTGCAGAAACCAACAGCAAGAGTTAAGGAGACACTGGGGAACTCTCCCTGGTACACTGGAAGCTCCAAAAAAAAGAAAAGAACTAGAGGTGATGTTAGAGCTCAGGATGACAAAGTTGAGGAATTTTTCTCTATTTCAGGACAACAGTCTTCTGATAATAGCATTCCATCACTGAACTCTTCTGCCTACTATCTAATCTAGCTTTTGCTTTTAAATGAAAAATTAAAAAAGTAACACATACATTGGAAAATAAGTGAAACAGAATTCAATGTATACAAAAAATTAATTCTCTTTACTTCTCCAAATCCTCCCAGTTTCACTGCCCCTAGAAACTGTTAGCAGTCTCTTGTATGCCCATCAAAATACCTTCTAGTTAGTACAACTTGCCAGTTATAAAAATAGTCACAGGGATGTGAATGTAGGCCTTCCTCTCCCCTTATCCTGTGGCACTTTTCTATCCTCTGTGAATGTATGCCTTCTGGCGGCTTCAAACCCTCAGCTATGCATTCCTCCTCTGTGGACCTCTTTATTCCTAAGACTCCCTAAACCTGCCTGTTTTATCCCTAGAAGTCCTTTCAGCATCATATATGTCTCTGCATCTTGTTTTCTAATGATAGAGATATTTCTGTATTAGCACAAATTTATTTACATTTTTTCTTTCATAGTGACATAATATTCCATAGTATGAATCAACCATAATTTAGTTAATCAATCTCCAATTGATAGATATGTGTCGGTATTACTATTAGAAATATTGAAAGGCTGAGACACATTCTTGCCATAAAACTCTTTCCCAGCACAGTCAGGAGGAAACTCCTTCCCTGTTCCCAGCTCCCAGCTTCTCGCTGAGCAGCAAAGGGTTTGGACCACACAACTGGTGCCCCAACAGTTTTTATACATACTTCTTGGAACGCTTATCCTAGAATCAATGTCTAGATATGGAGTTACTATATCAAGGGATATATGTACATTTTCAGTTTTTTAAATAGCATCTAAAATGTCTGTACCTATTTTTCTCTCACCCACAGTGTTTGAGGTTCAATTTCTTCACTCTCTGGATATTATCAAACATCCAACTGTTGACAATCAGGTAGGTATCTCCTTGTTTTGATTTGATTGTCTCCATTAGGAATGATGACTATTTTTATCATATTTGTACAATCCACTCTTATTTCTCTTTCTATGAACTGGCTGTTCCTATTCTTTGCCTGTATTTCTACTGAAGCACTTTTTAAACAGGCACAGGAGCACCCGCCCAGTTTTTCCGCTTATTGAATCATATAGCAGTGCTTTGGTTTGAAATGACTATCAGAGAAAGTAATATATTTTCTTTCTCAAGACATATAGGAACCAGTTGAGAGTTTAAACTTTTCCCAATGAATTCATAAAGCCGAGATTATTTTTTTAAGTCGGGTATTTAGTTTCTACCACTGCAAGAAAGACCACAAAAGAAATCCCATACTTTTACATTTATGTGGTTCCCATTTCAAATTTGATAAGCCTGACCAGAATATGGAAAAACTTTCAGCCCTTACCAGCTAAAAATTCAATATTAAAGTAGAGTCCCTTGAATTTTCACTACCTCTTTATTTTCTTGTTCTCCATTTTTTTAACAAAAAAAATCTGTTCCTTCTTCAAGTCTCCTATAATTGAGCTTCCTTTTTACTTGATCATTCAGTCAAATAAATTCTTGACCATCAGGAGTTCTTGGCTTAAGATGAATATGTCATAAATATTTAGGGGGTTGTTGAACCAGCATATGGAAAATGCCTAGCCTCCTCCAGAATGTCTTTTCATTCGTATGTCTGCTACTTTGAGCAAGAACTTACAAGGACATCAAGTGATGCTCCCCCATTTCCTGATAACAAAATCATGGATCCATCCCCATTTTACCCTCATTGTATACCATACAAATGCTTCAGTGGCATTCCTGACATTTTGTTACACTTGGTTTACATGATATTTACATATTACTAGACTGGAAGCCCCCTGAAAACAAAGTTGTGTCTAATTCATATCTATATTACAGGCTAGCATAGAACCTAGCATATTGTAAAGCCTCAGTAAATATATTAAATAAACAAAGAAATGAAGTTGTATTAGCGACTCACTTACTACAATTAACACAAGACTCAAGGCAACCCTTCCCCACTCACACATCATTTTAGGAGCATTTCCCAATAGTCTCCTTCCCCCAGAAGCAGAAAGATAATCAGGTCTTTCTGAAGATAATCAAGAAAAGCTTTTGGAGCCTAATCAACCCTTGTCAGATCTTCAGTGATCATTGCAAACTCAATTACAGAAAATCCAGGCTTGAAATATTTTATAAAGCAATTTAAAATATTTAATAGGATACAGAACTCTTCTCAAAGGGAAACTGCTCTCTTTCCCTGGTTAGATGCTGTGTTGTCTTTCTTCAGCCCAAATTAGGTAGCTGATTATATGAAAAATAAATGCATAACTAAAAGTGAAAGCTGTTAGTAACATGGATCTTTCAGAAGCCAGGCTGTCTTGAGCACATCTGTGCTGGGGTTTCTATCTCCTTCCTTCCTGAGATGGTGATATTTTTGCTTTCTTAATTTCAGCCTCTAGCCAGAAGGGCATCAGTATGTGGCCCAGCATGGGAGAGAGAAGCCTCCCAGGGCCCCAGGAGCAGCCTTCATGGCCAGCTTGAATTGTTTCTTAATG
>NW_005877022.1:0-9150 GCF_000147115.1 Myotis lucifugus | reverse complement strand
TAATGCTTTAGGAAAAAATATTAAATGCCTAATTTACAAATGGTTAAGTAGTTTTTGAACCTTTTTATTTAAAGTTGTTTTCTATATACAGAACAGTTGGATAGTGCAGAGTCCCAGTATAACCTGCACTCAGTTTCCCCTACTGTTAATATCTGACATTATCATGATATATTTGTGTCAATTAATATATTTAAAATATATACTTTATTTAGATTTTCTTGTGTTTTATTCACTTTATAAGGTGAAATAATTTATAGCCATGAAAATGACCTTAAACAGGTCATTTTTTTTCTTTATAAAAAAATGTAAATTCTTTATTGTTTAAAGTATTACATATGTCTCTTTTTCCCCCCATTGCCCTTCCCCCATACTGTCTATGTCCATTGGTTAGGCTTATATACATGCATACAAGTCCTTTGGTTGATCTCTGACCACTCCCTTTCCCCTGCCTTCCCTCTGAGGTGGGATGGTCTGTTTGATGCTTCTATGTCTCTGCACAGTTTTGAACAACATAGTAAAATGCTGTTACACAATATTAATGGCAAACTCAACATGATTATCATTAGTTAAAGCATAAGGTGAGTAAACCTTTATTTCATATTTTAAATAAAAAAATGGTAACCTTTTTTCTGTCTTCACCTTTTTGCCTCTTCAGCTCCTTCCTCCCCACTTTCCTTTCTTCCTTTCTTTTTCTCTTTCTTTCTTCCCTTTTTATTTCTTTCTATTTAAATCTTTGCTACACAAGGATACATTTTCATCTTTTGAATGGGGATGGAAAAGTAAAGCTCTAGTTAAATCACATTAACATAAGATTGGCTTTTTAATTGAATTTGAAATGTAGACCTTAGCACAAATATCCAAACAATAAGTCAGCAACCTATTTCCAAAGAAAATATTTAATGTAAAGCAACTGTCATATGTGTTTTTGCAACCTAGTTATACTAATGCAAAATATTGTAATAGACTTCACCTGGTACAAACCCATACAATGTGTTCAACATAAGAAAACAGAATGCAGGCTGACACATAATGACACCCATCAAAATGTTGGAGAAAACTGGAAACAGATACTGTGTTGGGGAGTAGTGGCTGTTCTTATGTTATATGGTGTGATTGAAAAGGTTACCCAAAATAGTATGTGGAGCTCTTTTGCTCCAGGATCAGGACTGCCATACTCATGATTTATATAAACATGTGGCATTCTATAATGCTCCTCCTCCATAAAAATCATCCTTAGCCAGCTGGGAACTAATCATAAACATCTGGTTAGTTTACATACATGTTGCTTTTATTCCCAGATTTTCACTAAATGAAGTGTCTGTCCACTTTCATTCAAATTATTTTAGCTTTATTTTCTCAAAATGAAAAAGGAAAGGGAAAAAAATTGTATTATTCTTAGCACCAACACTCTTTTGCTTGCTCACATCTTTGATGACTGACTTGCAGAATTTAACAAAACTCGTTTCTGTTTGAAATACATAGTCTCTTTCTTAACATGATATGAAAATCTCTAACATTTTCCATTCAACTTAGCAATACAGTTGCTACTCATGACATAGTATCTATTAGAGAAGCAAATAATAGTTCTCAAATCAGTCTTGTGTAAACTTTTTTTTCCTCCCCAAGAAAACATTTAGGTACTTAATTTATGAATAATAACAAACACTTCCCACCTAATCATTTATTGGCTATGCTCTCACCTCTTCTTCAGCTTCTTTTCTTTCCTGCTTTCTCCTTTGAATTCATCAGAAGCTTTCTGTTACATATTACACCCTTTATTAAATTTTTCTCATACTAAGCTACTTCCTAAAGTCTGTGAATATCTAATTAAATAATTTGTCTCCTGCATCTATTTGCACTACACCTTTGTGCTTGCATGAAAAGCTGGAAAATCTGAATAACAAAACTATTTTCTCTTTGAAATTCTTAAATTCTGATTTTATTCACAATGTCTAACACAACCCTAACAGAAAAGTTCATACCAGGGAAATAAGTTTGCCTCAGCTCAGGGTGCAGTATCTCCACGATCCACAAATGTTGACATTCTTCTTTAGAATAAATCTTGACATGGTCTTTCGTGTGATCTTTTTATTCACTTCCGTTTTTTCCTGTCTATTCCAATTAATTATCAAAAGCTCACCTATACCTTATTCCTAACAAAAAAATTCACCTAAACCTCTCCTCAACTTTCCCCTTCATGTGTGCCAGGAACCAGATTAACGTCTGTGTTGTTATGTTTGGCTTTTGCGTGTGTTCTGTGTTTTAACTTTTCAGATAGATTTTAAATGAATTGAGAGTACAGGTTGTTTGCTAGTGATAAAATACTCTGCACAAAAACTGCTTCATAAAAACATGGGCCCATCTTATAATGTGCTGCATATGGAGATATCAGCTCTTATCTTTTCTATCAGGACACTTTAAGCTAATTTTATATTATTCAGCTTTCAGTAAAATTATGTTATTATATTATCATAGCAATAACTTTACTCACGAGGCAATCACAGAGCTGACTGCAATATATAAGAATTGAGTTTAATATTTTTGCAAAGCAATGAAATAATAACTCTTTGAAGTTATATGTTAAATTTTATTTGAAAGGATTATTAATTACCCTACCAACATAATATATACCACAGAGATTATAAGAGAATTTAAAACTACATAACCTGCAGTATTTTTTTAAAAAAGAGGTAAAATTTGATTCATATCTCCATTTATGAGGGAATGATTAGCACTAAATACTGCATTTAGCACTTTGCATATATTATCATATTCCATCCTAATATTGGTTGGTATTTTTATTTTACACATAAGGAAACTGAAACTGAAGAATTTAAGAAAATTGTGTAAGTTTATCTGGCAAAGAATTGGCTGAGCCATAGTTTGAACCTAGACCTGTCTGAATTCAGTTCTTATACCTAACATGCATAAATAAATACAAACTTAAAGCTCAAATTCCAAATATCTATATAGTAGTAAAAAATGAATTTCTATTCTTCTTTTGTTACTTCTGCTGTGGTTTACTTACATTGACAATGTAATGTTAGATATCTAGAGTCTTTTGCCAGCCTATTATTATTCTGTTAGAAAATGTTTATGTATATTTTATTAGAATTATTTAAAAAAATAATCTTAAGGCTATTCCTTAGAGATGACATTCAATAATAGGCAAATTGTAAAGTTGTTTGACAGTTGTGATGCATCCTGTATGTTATATAGAACTAGAGGCCTGGTGCACGAAATTTGTTCATGGGGGCAGGGGCATCCTCTCAGCTCAGCCTGTACCTTCTCCTATCCAGGACCCTCAGGGATGTCCGACTGCCGGTTTAGGCCCGGGGATCGGGCCTAAACCGGCAGTCGGACATCCCTCTCACAATCCTGGACTGCTGGTTCCTAACCACTCACCTGCCTGCCTGCCTGATCACCCATAACTTATCCCCCTGCCAGCCTGGTAACCCCGAACTCCCTCTGCCTGCCGGCCTGGTCGCCCCACGCAGCCTGCTGTTCAGTCTTCCATCTGGTTGTTTCGGTCATGACAGCCCCTAGCTTTTTATATATATGGATAGCTTCCTAAGAACACTGGCAATTTCAAATTAAATAAAAATTGAATTGATGTTCTTTCTGATAAACCTGAGAAAGGCAGCTCTACCTCTAAATTCATCTAAGATACATTTGAAGCATTCTGAATACATATTTCCAAAGGGAATTCATGGGACCTCTGAAAGTATGAGATAAATTTTGTCTTGTACTATTTTTATAAAGTGGCACTTTATGTTCATGTTGGCTAAATGTTTAGATTGAAGCGACATAGTTAAGAAGTTTATCTTTGTGTTTCTGCAGTGTGTGTCACTAAAACTACATTGAAATTAATCTTTTTTAAAAAATATTTTTATTGATTTTTTACAGAGAGGAAGGGAGAGGGATAGAGAGTTAGAAACATCGATGAGAGAGAAACATCAATCAGCTGCCTCCTGCACACTCCCCACTGGGGATGTGCCCGCAACCAAGGTACATGCCCTTGACCGGAATCGAACCTGGGACTCTTCAGTCCGCAGGCCAATGCTCTATCCACTGAGCCAAACCGGCCAGGGCAAAATTAATCTTTAAACCTTAAATTGTACACTATAAACCCCAGGGTTGAGAAATAGAAAAGATGGGAAGTGGGAAACAGAGGCAGGCAGTGAGTCGGAAAGAAAGCATTGTCAAAACAATAAGAAACATTTCTCAGTTTTTTCCAGATTGGGAACAATCCTTCTATAGTATTTCCAAAGGGCTCTCTTCATCAATGCAAACTATAGCACTATATTATTATATTTCAGAAAGAGAATAGTTGTCCATTGCTTCAAAACTGTGATTTCACGGAATCTAATTGGTACTTTTTTCCTCAGAATCTTTGCGCCATATGAAATTTCCTCAGGAAACGTGTGATTTGTTAGAGAAGATTAGACATGGCTACAAATAACCACAATTAAAGACAGAAAATAGTGAGTAATGCAATAGTTACACAAGTGCTATAGAGGAAATATTGAGTAAGGTTCATAAGAGATGATTTTTTAGATAAACCTTAAAGAATAGATGGCATTTATCTAAGTATATGTGGAATGAAACATATTTCAGGCATGGGAGATACAATGGGATGATGTCCAAAAACAGATTAACACTTGGGCATGTTTGGCGATTAGCAAACATTACAATAAGACTGGAATTAATAGAGTTAAGTCAAAGAGATGTGTGTCTTGTACAGCTGCCTCTGAAGAGACTGCCAAAGTCTTGCTTTTGCTAACACACCCCAGGAGAAAACTGTCAAGCTGGACATGTCACCTGTGTCCTTGTACCCATACAATGTGTGCACATGCACATAGGTGAGGAAAAAGTAAAGTAAAATTCAGCATCTACCTTCTGTCTGAAAAAGTCGAAGCAATAAGTGGAATAGCAGTCACTCAACAGTCCTCTCCCATGGTGAATACAGGGTGGCTTGACTGCAGTCCTCCTGGATCTCCACTGGCATTAAGGGAGGGACAGCATAGCACACCTCCAGCCCTGATTTGGGACTCTTTTGGTCTCACAAGGCTGAAGGATGACCCTGGTTTTCTCTGCATGAAGGTGGGCTGGAAAGTTCTCATCACCTTAAGGAAGCAATAAGGGTCCTGCTGTCCCAGCCTCCTGGCTTTCTCAGCTTGTCTCCAAGGCTCTCACCAAAGAAAAGCATCCAGACAGCAGCCTGAGCACTTAGACTTTCTCAGGATCCTCCTGCCTCCCACCAAGTTGAAATATTACCTTCTCATGGGTACGATCACATCACCACTTCCATGTTAACATTCTCCCCCTCACCTGTTGAGTTTGCGAGTACACGAAGAGTGGGGAAACGTCTCCCTCCACCTCTGAATAGTGAGTGCTGTGATCTATGCATGTTGGAAGTACAAAATATTGCATATTAACTCTGCTATGTGACCTTGGCAAACCTCAATTTTCTTACATGTAAGATGGAGACAATTTAAATGCTGATTGTATGGGGTTGCTGTAAATAATAAAGGCTCAACCTTGTACAAATTAATAAAAAAATTAAATTTAAGATGGAAGGAACATTAGAGTAAGGTTGAGGGAGGGAGGTGGATGTATAGATGACAAGTGTGGATTAGGTCTTGTTGCTTTATAGCTATTGGTTAAATACAAATGGGTATACCTTGTAAATATTTTATAAATGTAATCAGGACTGAATCTGAGAAAATCTACATAAAGTGTGATTATTTTAAAGGAAATTGATAAAGAGATATGAAAATATCTAAGGGACTTTCAGTCAAAATAACGAAAGAGGTGTATGTGCTCACCACCTCCCATGAGCACATCAAAAGTACAACTAACTTACAGAACAACCATTATTGAAAACCACATGAAGATGGGCAATTAAATTCCTATAAATAAGGGTAGTCCCCATAATATCTGGCTGTGAAAACCAACATGGATTGAATCTGAGTGAGATGGAGAGCTGCCGAAGTCCCAGGCTTTCCTCTTGAGAGGATCACACATGGATTCACTTGCACAAATTCACTTGCTTTGGGTTCCAGCTCAGGGGCAGCAGCTCAAAATTCCTAGGGACATATAGGGAGAAACCGAATTGATTAACTTCAGGGTGAGGACTGGAGGGGGTAGGGGTCAGGACTGCTCTCCCTGGGGACAGAAGGGCTGGAAGATGCCATTGCTACTCTGTAAGTGCTCCTCCCATCCAGCTTGCAGGCACAGGTGGGCACCAAATTTGTGCTCTTATGAACCTGGCTAACACATTTGACCTCTTTTTTTTCACATTTGACCTCTTACTGGGGTTTTCCTGAAACCCCATTCCACCCAACTGACATGCCTGCTTAAATCTCTTCAAGTAGTTATTCTACACAAGTGGCTTGCTGTGATTTGTACTGTAGATTTTTCTAAAATGTTTCAAACACCTACAAACCCCAAACAAGTAGCAGGTTGAATTAGTGTGCTCGTTATCTCTTGCTAAGCAGCCCCATACTTAGTACAATGCCGACCAGTCCCAACTTGCATTGTAACTTCCATCAAATGGCCCTATGTCTAGCATATGCTATGCCCAGGGTTGGTTTAAAATGTATCTGTAACTAAATGGCCACAAGCACAGGACCAGTGGTATCTGGCTTCATCTCACACCATGGTACCCACCAAATTGTCCTAAGCTTGGCACTATGGCTGCTAATCTCAGTTCACAGTATGGCATCTCCCAAGTACCTCCAGGCCCAGCATAACCAACAACCAACCTCAGATCACTTTGTAGCTCCTATCAGGCAGTCCCAAGCTAGGGCACATGCAGCTGACCTTGGCCTTCAATGGAGCCACTCCCAAGATATTACAGAACCAGCACACTCAGTAGCCAGCTTCAGATTACACCAGAACACCTCCCAACAAGCTCCATAAATGACACCCCAAAGAGCACACTTGGCTGGCACTGGAGCCCTGATAAAATAATACCTGTTCCATGGGGTCAACCCCCCTACACAGCCAGGCCTCACAGACAGTAAGCCTTATAGTTAATCCTACTTACTGACAGGCCAAGAGCAATCAAAGTTCAACTACAATTAGAGTGCACACACAACCCACACAAGGGACACCTCTGGAGCACTCGGCTCAGGTATCCAGGGAGACTATGCCACTGGGCCTCACAGGACGTCTACTAGATAAGACCAATCATCCAAGACTGGGAGACATAGCAATACTAACTAATACATAGAAACAAACACAAGGATTCAGCCAAAATGAGAAGACAAATGTCCCAAACAAAGGAACAATACAAAACTCCAGAATAAGAACTAAAGGAAATGAAAACAAGCAATCTACCAGATGCAGAGTTGAACCACTAGTTATAAAGATAATCATTGAACTTAGTGGAAGAATAGATGAACTCAGTGAGAACTACATAAAAAAGATAGAAAACATATAGAAGAACCAGCTAGAATTGAAGAATATAATAACTGTAATGAACAACAATAAATAATTAAAAAAACTGCAATGAAGAATACATTACAGAGAATCAATAGTAGATTAAATAAAGCAGAAGACAGACTCAATGAAAAGGTAGCAAAAAACACCCAATCAGTAGAGGGAAGAAAAGAATTAAAAAATGAGGATAGTTTAAGGGTCCTCTGGGACAACACCAAGCCTACTAACATTTACATCATAGGGTTACTGGAAAGAGAAAAGAGAGAGCAAAGGATTGAGAACCTATTTAAAGAAATAATGACTGAAAACTTCACTATGCTGCTGAAGGAAATGAACATCCAAATTCAGGAAGCACAGAGACCCAAAAAGATGAACCCAAGGAGGCCCACACCAAGACACATCATAATTAAAATGCCAAAAGTGAAAGACAAAGAGAGAATCTTAAAAGTAGCAAGAGAAAAACAGTTAGTTACATATAAGGGAGCTCCCATAAGACTCTTAGCTGATTTCCCAACAGAAACTTTGCAGGCCAGAGGGAGTGGAATAATATATTCAAAGTGAAAAAAAGCAAAGAACTGCAACCAAGATTACTCAACCCAGCTAGGATATCATTTAGAATTAAAAAAGAGACAAACAATTATGCAGACAAGAAAAAGGTAAAAGAGTTCATCACCACTAGACTACAAGTAATGTTAAAGAGAATTCTTTCTTTTATTTTTTTACTAGAGGCCCAGTGCATGGATTTATGCACCAGTGGGGTCCCTTAGGGTGGCATGCAGGAATCAGGCCTAAACTGGCAGTCCAATGCTGCCTGCTGCTCCTGCCTGCCGCTCCTGCTCATCCCGGCCCTGGTGCACCTGCCACTGCCACTCATTAGGCTCCCTGCTGCTCTGCTGCAGTCTCCAGCTGTGAGCCCTGCGTCTGGTGCCAACTGGTCAGCTGAGTGGTGCTCCCGCTGTGGGAGCGCAGTGACCACCAGGGGGCAGCTCCTGCATTGAGCGTCTGCCCTGTGGTGGTCATTGCGCATGATAGCTACTGGTCGTTTGGTAAATTATGCTTTTATATATGTAGATTTTTTTATGTTTATTTAAGCTAAACTGAAAACATATGCTTGTGAACATGATCTTAAATACTCCAGAGAATAAGTTTAGCAGCTTCTTTTATGCATTTGAAATTAAGGAGCAAATGTACATGGAAGGGAAAAAACAAGCCAGGGATAGGATTGCAGGACACTTAACAAGGTTATGTGCTCTCTTGAGGATTTCAAAGGTTTGTTAACCTAGGTGCACAAGAACAATGGACAAGGCTAGGTTGAAACCTTTCACTAAAGAAGTTATAAGCTAGGGTTGTAACTACCCACCATGATGTACCCAGTCAGGAATTTATGATTATATCACCCTGTTTAATTAGCTTTGAGCCCACACAAGGTTTTATATTTAGTGTGGAAATAAAATTTGATACTGTTATAAACACGTTGATGTTGAAAATTAAAATGAATCTTGGTACTTTTTGTTATAGGTGAAAAACTGCAGTGGTTTCAAAATCATCTGGATCCCAAAAAAGGAGGGTATTCAAAGAAGGATGCTTGTGAATTAATTGAAAGGTAAACACTGGGCATGTTATGAGAAAAGGGTCAGAAAAAGGAATTTTTCACTCTGGTTCTTCAAGAGACAGTTGTGTTCTGGATTTATAGAAGAGCAAATG
>NW_005877021.1:0-9154 GCF_000147115.1 Myotis lucifugus | reverse complement strand
CCCCCCCCCCCCCATGGGCCTGCTCTGTGTGTGACAGGGTAGAGCCATAGCCTCTCCATTGGCCCTGCCCTGAGTGTGACAGTGGCGGCGCCCCAACCCTCCTGATGGGCCCTGCTCTGTGCATGACAGGGGGCGGCACCCCAACTCCCCAATCAGCCCTGCTCTGAGCCTGACCAGGGGCTGCACCTAGGGATTGGGCGTGCCCTCTGCCACCCGGGAGCAGGCCTAAGCCAGCAGGTCATTATCTCCCGAGGGGTCCCAGAATGCGAGAGGGAACAGGCCGGGCTGGGGGACCCCCCTCTCCCCCCCCCCCCAGTGCACAAATTTTTGTGCACCGGGCCTGTAGTTGTTAATAAAAAGTAACTTGTTCCACAAGAGTCATATAGAACCAGTGATATTTTTATAGCTCTTGCAAATGTGTTATTGGAACTGATGATCTTTTTATTTTCAACCTTTTTTTTTAAAGGAAGGAGTAGCTAATTATATTCTGTAGCATTCCCTGAGTTTTTAAATTGTATAAAGTTGGGTGATGATTTCAAGGAAAAAAAAGGCAAGATATCTTTCATTAGCTATAGAAATAAAAGTAGGATGTAGAATGATCTTTCCTTTTTCTTTTAGCCTAATTAGTCTTCTAGACTAACTTAACATTTATAGTACCTTGTCTTTATTTTTCTCCTCTAATGGAAAGGTGAATATTAATGACTCATTTTTAAATTATCAAGATACATCAATAGAAGGTGACATGTTCAGGGAAATAAGGCACTTATGTACTGGCACTTGGTGTCCATGGGAGAATACTGCCTCCAGAGAACTTGGGGATTATGAGCACCTACTGCTCAGCACTCACACTGCTCAACCCTAGTAGGAGCTCAATACATATTCACTGAGTGAAGAGAGAGGTATTCTCTAATTACAGGCAGACTTGTTTCATCAGGCCTTGCCTTGTCATGGATGAAATCTCCCTAAAGAGTGTCAACCTCTTTTTGCTTTCCTTCCTAGTCTTTGAGATCTTTGAGACTCAAACTAAAGAATCAGCCACCATTCAAGATTTTTTTTGTCAACAAAGGGACATAAAGTCAAGAATTTCAAGTTGCTCATATTCTTCATATAGTCTTTAAAGTTGGTGACTAATAAACATGTTTTTCTATTTATGGTTGTAGTCAAAATAATATTTTTTCTATTTTAAGGTCAGCAGCAGAATTCAACTTTATTTTTTTAAAATATTTTTTTAATTGATTTTTTACAGAGAGGAAGGGAGAGGGATAGAGAGTTAGAAACATCAATGAGAGAGAAACATCGACCAGCCGCCTCCCGCACACCTCCTACTGGGAATGTGCCCGCAACCAAGGTACATGCCCTTGACCGGAATCGAACCTGGGACCCTTCAGTCCGCAGGCCGATGCTCTATCCACTGAGCCAAGCAGGTTTGGCAGAATTCAACTTTAAATACGAACAGGCTATGTTTAAGAAAGTACCCGATTAGCCACTTTGAGTACAAAATGGGAAACTGTCCCCCACACTTCCTCCTCACCTTCTCCTCTCTCATTCTCAGTGGGTGTGGCCAAGATTGGATAGACCAGTGTTCTCAACCTTGGCTGCACATTAGAATCACCTGGGAATCTTTTTAAAATCCTGATTTCTGGGCCTCATCCTCTGGAAATTCTGTTTCTTTGTTATGGGGTGGGGCCACAACATTAGTAACAAACAGATGAAAAAGACCGGGAGAGGGGGAGGCAGACTCTGGAGAGAGAGGAAGATATGAGAAAGACTTAGGTCAGCACTTTCCAATATTAACATAATGCGAGTCATACATATAAATTTACATTTTCTAGTAATTAGGCTAAAAAGGAAACAGGTGAAATAAATGTTAGTAATATATTTTACATTGACATATGTTCTAATTTGGGCTAGCCAAATTTCAAGAGTTTAGTGGCTACATGTGGCTAGTGGTTACTGTATCGAGCAGCACAGATGTAGTGGGAGGAACCCCCACTACATGGCCAGGGTCTGGAGTTCTGTGAAGAGACAGATAGTTAAAGATCTGCGTGGTGGCAATGGATGAGGGTTCATAAATTTAAGTTTTAAATTTATTTTTTGTGTTTTGCCAATATATAACCCCCTCTCCATTACCCTTATATCTTCAGTAAAATTTTGTTATTGCATATAAGATATTTTCACTTCTTTATATCTGTATTGGCAGTAAATACTATTTCCTAAGTATTCACCCAACCCAGGAATGTAACTTCTTTCCCTCATTTCTGGTGACCTCGTAAAGCCATATCTCATTCACTCTACAGCAAGCATGTCAAACTCAAAGGCTAACACGGGCCAAATAAACGAGGCATGTGGCCTGTGGGCCGCGAGTTTGACATGCTTGCCTACAGCCTTGACATTTGCCGTATCTGTCTCCTCCTCTCTAACCCCACTTTGCTTTGGTTGCATTGGACACTCAAAGGCATAGGGACTGCATTACATAGTTGGGTCACATAAGGCAGAGAAAATGAAACAGACATCAAGAGCCAGGTGTGATGGGAACACAGCATAAAGGACAGATCCGAGAAGGCTTGGAAGCATGGCAGGGTGACAGAACAGGGGTTTTCCCACTCTACATTATATGGAACATTTTTCAAGTATTAAAAATCTAATTCAAGTATTAAAAACAAATCTGTAGAACCTGAGACCACTCAAGCAATTAGTGATTTTTGTGGGAAGACATAGATAAAAGAGGTGGGAAAGACTGCTGGGGATGGATAATGTAGCAATATTCCACCTTGAGAAAATAATTTGGTGAGAAAAGCTGATTGACTTAATTGGTTACAAACTTGGCATGAATTGACATGGCTATTTATAGTTTTTGCTTTCACACGTATGAATAGTCATACATTTTGCAGCAGAATATTAATGTATTTGATAATGGAGTGCTACCCAAGACCCCACTATGAAGTATTACATAATATAAGATATTTGCACTCTATTAACTTTCTGAAATTAAAAATATTCTGAATTCCGAATTCCAGCTGGCCCCATGGGTTTCCAGGAAGGAACTGTGAACCTGAGTTTGTATTAGAGGTAGGTGGGGGTTGGAGGAGAATTAATAGGAAAGGCTTTGTAGCGCAACTCAGATTACACCCTAGCGGTCTGCTTGACTTGTTTGTGTTTAAAGTGATCCCATTTAATTGAGCAAGTATTCTTTTCCTCCTTCCCTTACTACTCTTCATTTCTTCATTGTTTGTCTTCTACTTCCTGGAATTTCAAAGGGGTGTGTATAGCTCCCCACATAATTTTCTCTCATTGTTGAGTAGTTGAGAGAACGTCTTGAGTCTGAAGTTAAGAGGTGCTTTTAGTCAGAAGTTCACGTCAGAGTTTTTTTGGACCAGAGGAGATTTGTTTGACTTCGGTTGATCATGTTTAATTGACCGTGTTGCTTGCCCTTGCAGGCATAAAGAAAACAGAACATGGGCAGTAAATATGTGCTCAAAGTTAAGCATCAGTCACCATTGTATTTATAGCACAGTGATGCTGATCTTATTGGAAGAGTAGGTTGCTCATGCAGTATGCTGTTCAGGTGTACTATCTACATCTAAGGATTCTTTCATCTAAAATAGTTAATTGTACTGTAGATGGGGCTAATTTACACGAAGAGAATAACTCAGAGGATGGCCAGAAAGAAGTGTATATTTCTTCTGTGTGTTCAGAGGCCTCACAATGCTTTTGTGCCTCTCTTAATATAATGTCTGATTCAAACACAGAAATGAATATCAATACCTATAGAAAGGATTTTGCTTTTTCTCAAATAGAAAGTCTGGTATGACCAAGGTCATTGTTCCCCATAAATCTCTCCAGAACAATTTTTTTTCTGTTTACCTTACTGAGCCAAACTTCTTTCAGGGATTATATCTCTTCTCTATGTCATATTCATTTTGAAAATGCTTCTCTTTCAATGCAGCTATGATAGAATAATGTGTTCCTTGCTGAACACAATGTAATTTCGTGTCCAATAAAAATGAAAAAATAAAGCTGTTCAAAAGAAGCTTCTAACTTGCCCTGCACCCCCCTCCAAAAAAAAATCACCCGCAAAAACAAAAAACTAGAGTGGTACCCCAGCAACTGGAAGATCAAAGGGTGACATTCAGGACTCATCCATTTGCAGTTATCTTTCATCAGCATGTGATATGCTAGTCATTGGCTTTTTGCTGTTACTAAGGCAGCAAACAAATACTACAATTACTGGAGAAAAGACCTGCAGCCTTGTGTTAGAAAAAAGAAAACTCAAAAATAAGTCTTAAGTTCACAAACACCCATTGTGACTGGCTTTTGGTCAGGAGCCATACGGAGTAGTCATAATTCACCTTTGATGGAGTCATGGATCACACTGAAGAGGAAGGACCCTTTCCCCAGAAAGATGCATGCGCATACAACAATTTTATATAATTTAGGGAAGAGTGTGGACTCTCTGAAGCCCCTCTCTGTACCACAGGATAAGTAAAAAGAGAAAGTTATAAAAAGAGAAAGTTGTTACTAGATGCTTTTTATATTTCTACTTTTAAAAGCTGTTTCTGGAAAATTATGCTTTGTTGTATCTGTATTTTTTTTAAAAAAAAACTACAAAGAAAAAAGACAAAATAATGTTTAGTTACTTAATCCTGGAATTGTACATGGCTGAAATAATAGATGACAATAATTGCAACATTTAAAATTTTTGAGGCAGGTTACAAGAAAACAAACCATCTTGAGATTTATCTAATGTCTAAGATATCAGTTTATCTGGAGATATTAAAAAAGAATTCTATAAAAAAAATTTGTGGGAATGGGGCCATCTTATTTGTACTTGAATTAGTGTTGCTATTCCAGAGCATGGACTTGTACCTTTAGATATTCACTGTCTCTTTTAAATGGACTTCTTGGGAATTGTAAATGCCCCAGAGCGGAGGGAATAATGGGGGCAGTGGTGGGGAAGAAGCTAACTAGTGACTAATATCACCATGTTTGGCTCTCCAACTTATAAGACATCTAAAAATTATCATTAACCCAAAGAGCGTCGTGATTTCTGTGCCTTATAGAATCCAACAATAATACCTAAACATCAACTTTCTAGTGCCTTTCAATTCACTTTATAAATATTTTCACAGATATGATCATATTTAATTCTCTTTACAACCATGGGTTATAGTTATTACCATTCTTTTTTTTTTGAATGAGGAAATTAAGGTCAGAAAGGTCAAATAACTTGCCCCTCAAATCCCAGTTGTGATAAATCTAGGGCTTCAAACAAGGTTTCTGACTTTCCTCATTTTTACTCAATCAAAAACTATACAGTTCTTCCATACAATGGGCTCCTTTTCATTTTGATGCTGACTTATTTTGCTGTGCAGAAGCTTTTTATTTTGATGAGGTCCCATGTTTATTTTTTCCTTTGTTTCTCTTGCGTTGTATCAGTAAAAATTCTGCTACGTGAGAGGTTTGATATTTTGCTGACTATGTTTTTTAGGACTTTCATGGTTTCACAACTTATATTTAAGTCTTTTATCCATTTTCAGTTTATTCTTGGGTATGGTGTAAGTTGGTGGTCTAGCCTCATTTTTTTGCATGTACCTGTTCAATGATCCCAACACCATTTTATTGAAGAGACTGTCTTTATTCCATTATATGCTCTTGCCTCCATTGTCAAATATTGAGTGCAATTGATCGGTTTGATTTCTGGGTTCTCTGTTCTATTCCATTGAACTATATGCCTGCACCAGGCTGTTTTGATTCCAGTGGCTTTGTTGTTGAGCTTGATATCCAGTACTGTTATCCCACCAATTTTGTTATTCTTTCTCAAGATTGCTGCAGCTATTCATGGTCTTTTTTGGTTCCATATAAATTTTTGGAGTATTTTTCCTAGATCTGTGATATATACCATTGGTATTTTGATAGAAATTGCACTGAATCTACAGATTGCTTTGGGTAGTATGGACATTTTAATGAATTAATGATATTAATTCTTTCAATCTATGAATATGGTATATTCTTCCATTTGTCTATATCTTCTTCTATCTCTTTTTTCTTTCCTTTTTTTAAAAAGTATTTTTTATTTGTTTATTTTTATTGACTTCAGAGAAGAAGGGAGAGGGGAAGAGAGCTAGAAACATCAATGATGAGAGAGAATCATTGATCGGCTACCTCCTGCACAGGCCCCAATGGAGACTGAGCCTGCAACCTGGGCATGTGCCCTGACCGGGGAGCAAACAGTGACCTCCTGGTTCATAGGTCGATTCTCAATCACTGAGCTACTGTGGCCAAGTTATCTCTTTTTTGAATATTCTAAAGTTTTCCGAGTATAGGTCTTTTACCTCCTTAGTTAAGTTTATTCCTAAATATCTTTGTTGTTGTTGTTGTTGTTGTTGTTGTTACAATAGTAAATGGAGGAACCCACTGTATAGGAGAAAATATTTGCTAGTGATACATCTGATAAGGGGTTACTTTCCAAAATATATAATGTACTCATACAACTCAACAAAAGGAAGACAAACAACCCAATTAAAAAATGGGCAGACCAGTGACTTAATCAGCCATGCCTCTATAATGAAGCCTCCATAAAAAACCCTAAAAGGACTGGGTTCATGGAGCTTCCAGGTTAGTGAACAAGAGGTATCCATGTGACAGGAGAATGACACACCCCAAACTCCAGAGGACAGAAGCTCCCGTGCTCAGGACCCTGCCCAACATGGTGGCCTTTTTAGTATAGGGCAGTGGTCGGCAAACTCATTAGTCAACAGAGCCAAATATCAACAGTACAACGATTGAAATTTCTTTTGAGAGCCAAATTTTTAAACTTAAACTATATAGGTAGGTACATTGTTATTAATTTAATTAGGGTACTCCTAAGGCTTAGGAAGAGCCACACTCAAGGGGCCAAAGAGCCGCATGTTTGCCGACCACGGGATAGGGGAAGTGACTATCCCAGCTGTGAATTACCTTGTCACTCCACAAGCAGAGCTGCTCTTAAGACAGAGTTCAGAGAAAAGATGGTGGCCGAATAGGCAGAAATAGGCAGACCTTTCTTGCACCTTCTCCCAGGGCCAGACCGGAAAGAAAACTAAATTGGGGAACATTCACCCGGAGTTACCAACTCAGCAGCAGCTGAGCAGGAGACTTACTAGTGTCTCAAGGAAGGGCAGAGAACACCTGGAGACAGGTAGGAGTGGCTCTGAGAGGGGCTGACCCAGCTTCCACGAGGCTGAGAGTGAGGAAGGAGCTCTCAGATATGGGAGGGTTATTTCCCTGAGAAAATCGAAGCCCAAACCCAGGTTGGGCTCCACAGTCTGGAGCACCAGAGCCGAGACCAATGGCCCATGTAACATCCACCCGTGAAAGGCGGCAGGGCTTCTGGCTGCCCCAGGGATCAGAGCTGGTAGACAAGAGCTGGTCAGAGAGAAGGAAAGCCTCAGTTTTTTTTCTTTTTCTTTTTATCCTCTTTAAACACACACACACACACACACACACACACACACACACACACCAAACAAACAAATAAAAACAAAAACAGAGCACAGGATTTTTGTTAGCAGCTACTTACTGAGGCTTTGGTGGAGAGAGGGAGGTGCAGACTTGAGGTGCCTAAAGAGAGGCTGGGTGGGAAGCATTGGGGGGAGATGTGGAAAAGAGCCAGCCGGGAGACCTGCATTTGGCCGTAACCCCCAAACTGAAGCAGCCATTTTTCCTGAGAGGCGCTAGCTACTCCTAGAAACCACAGCTCAGGAAAAGGAAAAAACCCAGCCCTAGGTGATACAGCCTGCCACAACCTCAGGAGTCCTGCCTGCCACTCCCTACATCTCGGTCTTTGCAGAAGAGACAGCAGCAGGGGCCAAGCCTGCTGGTTTGAACAGTCTCAGGGAGCATCAGTGATTGGATTTGGGATGGGGCCATCCACTCCACTATCCAGGGAACCTTACTGGTGCTTCCCCCTCATGGGAGAGTTGATAGAAACTCATAGTATCCAGCTTATCCCACTGGACTGCATAGGAGGATCTCGCCCAGCTGAGGGCAAAGTAATATTCTGGGACACTCTCAGAGGAGTAGTTCTGGGACAGAGAAACACACCTACCATTTTCCCTAAAATCTGAACAGCACCTCCCCTACATGGGAGACCCAGAGGTCTACACTACTGATTCTGCCTAAAGCCCTTTCAGAAACAGACTTTTGAGTGAGTAAGCTTGACAGCTGGCTGGCAGTGAAGGTGGGTGGAGGCAGAGCCTGGGGATCCTGGGGAAGTTTGCTGAACCAGCCCTGGGCCCTGTGCTGCTAACCAAGTGGCCTTGGAGTGCAGCTTGCCCTCTCCCGTGCGCAGCCAAGTCCTGTGGAGACAGACACAAACTGTGGATCGCTTGGACCCACAAACAGGTTGCCAAAAGCCAGAGGAGAACAGTTTCTGACAGTGGTTAGCACCTAAGTACCTCTTGGGTAGCCCAGAATTGGTAGACAGGACAATCAGCCACAGTCACCAGAAGAGCAGTATCCAAAGGGATCTCCCAGAAGGTTCTAACTCTGCTGAAATGAATACCACTTCACTTCTTTTTTCTTCCCTTTTTGTTCTTTTTTTCTTTATATTGTTTATCTATCTGCTTTATTGATTTGTTATTATTTTAGTCTCTATTGTTTCTTTCATATATCTACTTTTTTTCCCCTTTTCCTATTCTATATTTTTCTTTTTCTCCTTTCTTCCTTTTCTTATTTTCTGTCTGCTTTCTTCTCTATTTTTCTTTTCAAAATTTTTCTTCCTCTTTTCTTTTATACCATTTCCCTTCCTCTACTCTTTGTTCTTATTTTATTACACCTCTGCCCCTTCATATTCCTTTTTCTTGCCCCCTCCCCATTTTTCCTCATATATTTTTCTTTTTTTCTATCATGCTTGCATTCTTTTTTCTTCCCTAATTCTCTTTTATTTTGTGATTGCTTTTGATGTTGTTGTAAGGGTCTTGTGTACATTTTTTGCTTTGTTTTGTTGTGTTTTGTTGTGTTTTGTCAGCACCTCCACAACTTCTTGCATGACATGGTTGGGGGTGAGTCTCACAATCAGCCAGCCTGAGAGGCGATTCCATCAATGAACAGGACATAAAATTCACCATCCAGTTTCAATAGGAGAACAAAATAACTCAAGCAAGGGGCATTCCTA